>NW_012133858.1:19873426-19881055 GCF_000956105.1 Propithecus coquereli | reverse complement strand
GCCATGGCTCTCTAGCCCCGGCAACAGAGTGAGACTCTGTCTCAAAAAAAAAAAAAAAAAGAAAAAAGCATGTTTAAAAGGCCTGGATACAGGCCTTCTATATTATTTCCACCTCCAATCACTGGAACACACTCCCTTATTTAATAGAGACATGACTGTATTCATGACGTGTAGAAGAGAAAACGTTCTATTAATAATTTTGGTAACAGAAATCAAAAACTAGTTCTATGGTTGCAAGATCAGGAGGTATACACAACCTTGAAAAAATACTTTCAGGAACAAAACAACAAAATAATGTCCTTTAGGGAATCTATCTGCCTTGGAAAATAGGAATTTGCGACAACTTCGTTTGATTTGTGTGTACGTTTAACACCAAAAGGATTTAATACTAGGATTTGATGCCAGTGACATTAACAGATTTACAGAAAAAGAAAAAAATAGGTGGTTTTCCTTGCGCCTTCCATGGACCAGGGGGCTAGTCCCTTCCACCCTTGAGGCCCTCAGATTTCCCCATTGTATATCAGAAGGTCAAAAAAAAGATCTCTAAGTCTTGTCCCAAGCTCTAAGGTTCTGTGAATTTCTGATCATGGGTTTTCGCCTTGGGATGTGGTGGGGGGTCTTTGAGGGCAATAAACATACGACTCCAGTTTCTCATTAGGCTCCTTACACAGGATACGTTTCCTTAACCTGTCTATACCTAAAACCTACTGTTTCCAGTCAGCTGCCCTTGAATTGGGTCTTGCCCCGCTCCGCCCCTGACACCCGCCCTTTAGCGGGAACCCCAGGTAGCCCCGGAGGCCACCCGGGGAGTGGTAACTACATCTCCCAGGGTGCCCCGGGGCGGGGGACGCCCACCCGGATTGGCCAGGCGTCGGTGACGCTCAGTGTTTTGGCCCGGACGGTCACATGTTTCCTTTGTTGTGAGCTGCTGCAAAAACTGGTGGCTGGAGGACAAGCCGGCGCTGGAGAGTGCGCTGCGCCGCCGGCCGCTGAGGGACCGCGGGGCCCGCCGCTGCTGGCCGCTTCCAGCCTTTGCTGAGAGGTACCCGGGGATGGCAGCTCTGGGACCGGTCGAAAGGCGAGGAACCGGCCGGAGCCTGAAACCTCGGGGGCGGAGGGGAGGCCGAGGTCCTGTCCACGGGGGTGTCTGCGGGAGGGAAGCCAGCGGCGGCCGGCCAGACAGGGAGTCCGAAGAGAGACTGCAGCTGGGGCTGCAGGGCCCTTTTCTGAGGCGAGGGGCCTCCAGGGCTCACCTGGGGGTCTTCAACCCCGGCTCAGTAGCGACAGTCCTGAGGGAAGGCACCACCGCTTCCTGACACTACTGCCCCGGAACCGTGGCGCGGCTGGTGCGGCCTGCCGAGGGCGGGGTGGAAGGGGTGGCCGCCGGGGCTGGGGGTAACAGCAGGCGCGGTTATCTCGCCGCCTCGTGGCCAGGGGCAGCTGGGGGACGGGGCTGGGGAGACGGGCCCTGCTTGTTGCCGATGGGCTTCGAACGGGGCGCTGCTTTTTATGTCAGGAAGCGCCGAGAGTGTGACGGTCTCAAATCCAGCCTTCGCGTTTGGTGGGGCGACCGTTGGTCCCGTCGGGAAGGACTGACCGGATCATGGTGGGGTCTGAGGAGCGCGGGCCAGAGAAGCCCCATTAAAGGGATTGCGAAATGTGCTCGGCACTGTCACCTGACCGTTACCCCCGCCCCCCGCGAGCCTTTGTTTACCGCGATCGCGACACCCGGCCTGTGGCGGCCGTCCCCGGGGAGGCGCGGCGGGCGGGGGAGCGGGCGTTCAGTAGGCCTAGTCCCCGCCTAACCTCCCCACCTTCCCACCACTCCAGGACTTGGTTTCTTAATTTAGTTCCTAACGTGTCCGCCCCCAAGTTCTGGACACCCCCAGGAAAGACTGTTAACGTGGCCGGGATTGGGCGCCTGCGGCGGCTTGCGGGCGGAACCGACGGGCGAGTTCGAGTTTTTATTGGCGGATGTCTTGTCGCTAGGTGGGCCTGCCCCGACAGTCTCCCCGCCCCCTTGAAGGTGATCTGGAGGACGCGCGGGAGCGCGCGCCCTGGTCGCTCGTGCAGCGGCAGCCCAAGGGGAGCCAGACGGCGCGCGCTCGGGCCGGGCCGCAGGCTGCGGGGAGCGTCCGCGGCCGCCACCGCTAATGCCAGAGTATGTGGGCAGTTCTGGGCACGCAGCGGCCTGCAGTCGCGGTCCGCCCTCCGAGTACCGAAAAATTTGCATCCTTTAAATGGTGTAGCGTTAGCTAACTGGGTGGTGCGAAGGAAGTCCTGCGATTTGTTCTTACCAGTTCTGCAAACAAGGTTTACCGTAGCTAAGTATAGACCATAACGCCACGTTCTTAGGGAGCCTCACGGTCGCCCCTGAGGGCAGTGACTATTCTCAAATGATTTCAGTAAATTTCAGTGATTAATCATTTGCTCTTGTGAGCGGTTCTTTTTTTTTGAAACACGTCCTCGTATTTGCAATTACGTACTGTTTAGGGCCACCAGGTAAGAAATTGGTTTTTATTAGGTTCGTAAAATATATTTAAAATTTGCCTGTTCTAGGCTACGATTTAAAAGTAGATTTCTACTTTTTAAAAAAGATAGTGTGAGGATACTCTCCTAAAAGTTAAAGATTTTTCTGTACTCTGGCTTAGATGAGTTGTTTTCCTTGTTTGGAGTATTCTAGCTCACACTCTTTTATGTATTAATCCCCGTGGTAATTCAAAATTTTTGAGAAGCGAATTGCAAAATATGTTGTTTTAAAATTGTTGATTAAGGTGACAGTAATGAAATCTGCAACACCAAACATTTTTAGCCATGGTGTGTCGAAGATGGTTTTCCTAATCTCTTGAATTAATAGGGTACTTGGGTTTTATCAGATTTTCTGTAGATGTAGAAAGATGGAGCTGCCCTGGGTGAAGCACGAATTGAATACGAACAGTTCTTATTGGTTATGCATTCTTAACATATTTTTAAACTTCAAGTGGTGATGGCTACACCAGAATGAGCAGCTCCTGCAATAGGAGCATCGAAGGCATTTTAAAGTATCTAAATAAGTATAAAATGCAACCCTCTAACGAATCTTTTTAAAAAAATAAAACCATTACTCAGTGAAGGCCTGCTTATTCAAACAAAGCCAGCGGCTTAGTTTCTAAACAGGAAGAAGACATAATATTCTGAGTTGGGGCTGACTATTAGCTTTAACTTAAACTCGCCTGGCTTTTGTCCAAGTTGTTAAAACCTTAATGCTTTTTCAATAACTTTTTTTTAACTTCCTTGTTTTTCTTCCATTTCATTAAAACCCAAAGGTCAAGCCTGTGAAAAATAAATACTCTTTATCAAATAAGTGACTGCAGTTATTTTTGTATGTAATCTTACCTAGAAATTTGGAACATCTTTTTTCAATTTAGGAATTAACTATATAATGAAAAATGTAAATTTTCATTTACATTTAAATAAAATATCCTCACAAGTATATACGAACAATCCATTTTATATGATTTTATTTTTGTTGTGACTGAAACAACTAAAGAGTATGTAGCCATTTCACAACTGTTGACATTTTAAAACCCCTGTTCTTTCTTCTCTTAAAAACCACAATAGCTAAACTAACTTTTTTTTAATTGAAGAGTTTGTCACTCTGCCTAAATTCATCACCCAAGAGCTGTAATTTTTCAAAATTTGACACTTCTTAGAGACTATTAAAACTGATAGCTTTAGTTCTTTACTGAGGTTTCTAAAAGTTATTGCTGTAAGTAATTTGAGTCACCACTAAGGTAAATGAAAGTCACTGACTTACAAGTGTTTTTATACATAGAGAAGTCATCTAGAATACTGGATCTCAAATTTGTTCAAGTGAGAGAGCACCTGGTGTCATCCTTGCAGATTTAATTCTAATTTAAAAAACCCAAGCAATTTTGCTGACAGAAAATATAACTATATCATAAATCTACAGGTCTTTCAATTTTTAAATAAAATAGTGCATTAAATACCTAAAAGAAACTACATATTCTCAGGATAAAATCAAATGACATTGAGTTTACATGTCAATTCTGGGGAGAAGCATGAGTAGGCTCCATAGGGCAGCTTGATATGCCAGGAGTGGTGTCTGATTAATTATTATTATTATTATTTGTAAGGGTTTGGGGAATATCAGTAGCCAAAAGTTTCAAAGCAGGGGAAAGAAATACTTTGGAAAAATTCAATTTTTTTTTCCTGAGGTTAGGAGAAGATAGTATTCCTTTTTAGTTATAGAACTATATTGTTGTCTGACACATTGTTTAACCTCTCCTAAATTTTTTTGTCACCAGATACCTCTTTTATTTCTCTCTTTCATCGATTAAAGTCATATAGTGTATTGCCCATCTGAGATTCTAGTAAACATGGAGTAATCACTAGTTGCTGTAATTCTAGCCAAAGGAATGAGCTTTTAGGTGGTTTCTGTTATGGTGGGTAAATAGAGTCTTGGTGGTTCCATTAAGCAATTGGACATGTTGAAAAGAGCTTGAAGCCTGGACTTTAAGTAATATATTTCTAAAACATGGTTCAGGAACCACTGTTCCACAGTAACATTTTAAATTGAAAATTTAACAGTGTATACTTGTAATATAAAAAAAGTGGTCATCAAATAAATTAAATTTTGAGACAATTGGGATGAAAATATCTGAAATGTATGAAAACTGCTTGGTGTTGCACAGTACCTTGTTAAATATAATTTTCTGGTTATTTTTAAAATAAAGAATTTACCGTGTTGCAGTTATTTTTTGGCTTTCCTTTTTTTGAGTTACTATATATGTTTAAAGACAAATTTCTTGGTTAAACTTTCTTGTCTCTGTTGTTATTCTTCATTCAAAGTTAAATTTGAGAAAATGGAGTAATGTAGAACGTAGCATGTGGCAATTCACTACTACAAGTGTAGGGGCCATGCTAGTCAGAATGTTCTTGGTTTTCTTTGTTTTCTGTTATTTATTAGTCTTTAGAAGCCCCTCATTAATTCATACCATCTTTAAGGCTGACAGTAACCTCTTTGTATAGGATTTCTACATTCTAAAGGAAAGATAATCTTGTTACACTACAGCTATCCTGTAGATCAATTCTGATATTATACATCTCCTTCAGACTTTGTGCCCTGACCTCTGTCCCTTGCCCTTACCTCTTAGGTAGGTAAGTATTACCTAAAACTCCTGCAGAAAATGCCCAGGTGGATTGCCTTGCCCTTTCTACTCTGTAAGGTATGATTCTAGACCAGATCAGTTATGAGAGGCTCTATTTTCAATTTGCACCTGTGTTTCCTACTAGAGAAACGCTGAGAATTTGAATCTATTTTAGTATCAATCTTGGAGTTCTTGTTTGGTTCTAATCTTAGCCAACCTCACAGAGTCTAAAATTGGATCTGAATCCAATTATTTGTTACCCCAAAGCCAGACAAAAACTAGGCTTTCTATAAATGTTTCTTGAGTTGACCTGAATGCCTACATTGGCTTAGGATCTTATTTATCCATTGGGAAGGAACACTTACTTAGCTAGGGCTAACAATCCCCTAATTTGACCTAGTTGCAATATTCTTCACCAGCAGTACATACAGATTGATTTCTGAAAATAGGAAAACACACAAGAAAACATTGACCTCATGGTCATCACACAATCTGGGTATAGAGATGTGTTTGTGCATACATGTAAAAAAAAATCAGTCGGTAATTTATACTTGGTTTTGGGATCAACTTCTGAATTTGCCTAAATTTGTTAAGAATTTGTGAGTTCTATTTAAAGATATCGGGGCCAGAAACTAGAACCGCTTGTGTTTAAATGTTATTGCTATTCTGTGCACAGCTCAAAGTTCGGGTATTTTCTCTTAAGCATTCCTCTCCTCCCCTTCCACCAAACAAAAGGAATTGCACTGAATTAGCTGATTTCTATAGGAATTAAGTCTGTAAGGTTCAACAAAGCAGAAGAAATATACATTTATATATTAAAAGATAAAAATTATTTGACAAGCTTGAGATTCTATATAGAAAATCTAGATAACTAAGGATTTTAAGAAATGGATTTTTTTCCTGAATTACCCAGAATTCTTGATATTTTTCTCAAATTGATTTCTTTGTTATAGAATACATAGTGACTAAACTGTTTACTTCTGATAATATTGATAGAACAACTCTTAGAATTATTTAATGGCCCAAAACCCAGATGAAACATTGGTTTCCAAACCCTCTTCAAATATCCAGTACAGACTTATCGCAGGGTATATATTTTTCATCTCACTTTCACCATTAGCTTTCTGTTGACATTAATATTTGTTGGCTCTTTTTTCACTCAAATCTTATTGCAGGATAAAATTGTCAAGTAAGGAAGATGATAAGAAAACTGCTCTGTATGTAAAAGAGCATAAAATTATTAATTTGCTTTAATGAGGTGTTATTCATTAGTGATTATTTATATAAAAGTAAACTTCCAATCAAAAACTAGAATTTACTAAAAACTTTGTTCAACATTTTAGTAAATCAATGCCATCTATACATGAACTGATTAGTATCTGATTTATATGTTGCTATTCTCTATTTTAGGTGTGGAAATTAAAACAACACAAATTTTGACTGGGGCTTTGGTCAAGCAAATGCTAAAAAGGTATATTTATTTATACACTATCTAAACATTGTTATTAGAGAATTTAAACTATTTACCTTTCTTTAACCAAGGGTCACTTATGCCAATCAGAGTAATAAGGAATAATTCTATCCTTAAGATCATAAAAGAAGGCAGTGTCACAATTTTTTCTATTGCTCAATATTTACCCACTCTTTTCTCTTCCTTCCTGAGGGCCTCAATCCCTCTTCTGCATTTTTCTCCAGTCTTTGAAATACCAAAATAGGTTATCTCCACTCATTTTTCTGGGACATAGGCCAAAAGCATGTAATTTTAAACCTACTTAGCAATCAGAAACTAAGTCTACAATAGTAATGAGTTCTACAGTTGGAAATAAACCTTAGTGTATTCCTTAACTAGAAGACTCTTTCTGTTAAGAAAGGTCATTCTTTTCAAGGGAGAGTATAGCTCCAGGAATAAATTTCCTGGAGAAATGGGGGAGAAAAACAAGGGGATATGAGCTTTTCCAGACAAATCATGTAACTTTGGCAGCCAGTTGTAGACATGACAGTCTGATCACGCTTATATCCACTAACTCATCTAGATATAACCTTCAATCATTATATTTCTTTAGAATGAACATTTTCCTGCTTGTTTTGTCTAGAGGTGCCTACTTAGTTGCTTACTTTTTCCTCATGCAATAATTATGCTTTGACATTTACAAAGTGTTTAGAAGGATCCAGTCTGTAATCTTGTGTTCTGTTTGCTTGATTATGTATGAGTTCATTTGTAATCAATCTTGAACCTATATTAGATACTGTACTTTGAGATATGATTAAATTTTCTTTCTATTTTTTAACCATTACTGGTTAGAATAAAATATTTATGTAAATTGGGAAGGCAAAAGCTAATAAATTCCATCTAGAATCCCAAAAGATACACTTTGATGCATCCTACATTTCTGAGATGCCTCTGTACAAATCATTTACCCTGTCATAAATAGAAAGAGTTTATATTTGGTCCTGTTGTGGAGACTGGCTAATGGGAGAG
>NW_012133858.1:19868454-19873376 GCF_000956105.1 Propithecus coquereli | reverse complement strand
ATTTTATTTTTGTTGTGACTGAAACAACTAAAGAGTATGTAGCCATTTCACAACTGTTGACATTTTAAAACCCCTGTTCTTTCTTCTCTTAAAAACCACAATAGCTAAACTAACTTTTTTTTAATTGAAGAGTTTGTCACTCTGCCTAAATTCATCACCCAAGAGCTGTAATTTTTCAAAATTTGACACTTCTTAGAGACTATTAAAACTGATAGCTTTAGTTCTTTACTGAGGTTTCTAAAAGTTATTGCTGTAAGTAATTTGAGTCACCACTAAGGTAAATGAAAGTCACTGACTTACAAGTGTTTTTATACATAGAGAAGTCATCTAGAATACTGGATCTCAAATTTGTTCAAGTGAGAGAGCACCTGGTGTCATCCTTGCAGATTTAATTCTAATTTAAAAAACCCAAGCAATTTTGCTGACAGAAAATATAACTATATCATAAATCTACAGGTCTTTCAATTTTTAAATAAAATAGTGCATTAAATACCTAAAAGAAACTACATATTCTCAGGATAAAATCAAATGACATTGAGTTTACATGTCAATTCTGGGGAGAAGCATGAGTAGGCTCCATAGGGCAGCTTGATATGCCAGGAGTGGTGTCTGATTAATTATTATTATTATTTGTAAGGGTTTGGGGAATATCAGTAGCCAAAAGTTTCAAAGCAAGGGAAAGAAATACTTTGGAAAAATTCAATTTTTTTTTCCTGAGGTTAGGAGAAGATAGTATTCCTTTTTAGTTATAGAACTATATTGTTGTCTGACACATTGTTTAACCTCTCCTAAATTTTTTTGTCACCAGATACCTCTTTTATTTCTCTCTTTCATCGATTAAAGTCATATAGTGTATTGCCCATCTGAGATTCTAGTAAACATGGAGTAATCACTAGTTGCTGTAATTCTAGCCAAAGGAATGAGCTTTTAGGTGGTTTCTGTTATGGTGGGTAAATAGAGTCTTGGTGGTTCCATTAAGCAATTGGACATGTTGAAAAGAGCTTGAAGCCTGGACTTTAAGTAATATATTTCTAAAACATGGTTCAGGAACCACTGTTCCACAGTAACATTTTAAATTGAAAATTTAACAGTGTATACTTGTAATATAAAAAAAGTGGTCATCAAATAAATTAAATTTTGAGACAATTGGGATGAAAATATCTGAAATGTATGAAAACTGCTTGGTGTTGCACAGTACCTTGTTAAATATAATTTTCTGGTTATTTTTAAAATAAAGAATTTACCGTGTTGCAGTTATTTTTTGGCTTTCCTTTTTTTGAGTTACTATATATGTTTAAAGACAAATTTCTTGGTTAAACTTTCTTGTCTCTGTTGTTATTCTTCATTCAAAGTTAAATTTGAGAAAATGGAGTAATGTAGAACGTAGCATGTGGCAATTCACTACTACAAGTGTAGGGGCCATGCTAGTCAGAATGTTCTTGGTTTTCTTTGTTTTCTGTTATTTATTAGTCTTTAGAAGCCCCTCATTAATTCATACCATCTTTAAGGCTGACAGTAACCTCTTTGTATAGGATTTCTACATTCTAAAGGAAAGATAATCTTGTTACACTACAGCTATCCTGTAGATCAATTCTGATATTATACATCTCCTTCAGACTTTGTGCCCTGACCTCTGTCCCTTGCCCTTACCTCTTAGGTAGGTAAGTATTACCTAAAACTCCTGCAGAAAATGCCCAGGTGGATTGCCTTGCCCTTTCTACTCTGTAAGGTATGATTCTAGACCAGATCAGTTATGAGAGGCTCTATTTTCAATTTGCACCTGTGTTTCCTACTAGAGAAACGCTGAGAATTTGAATCTATTTTAGTATCAATCTTGGAGTTCTTGTTTGGTTCTAATCTTAGCCAACCTCACAGAGTCTAAAATTGGATCTGAATCCAATTATTTGTTACCCCAAAGCCAGACAAAAACTAGGCTTTCTATAAATGTTTCTTGAGTTGACCTGAATGCCTACATTGGCTTAGGATCTTATTTATCCATTGGGAAGGAACACTTACTTAGCTAGGGCTAACAATCCCCTAATTTGACCTAGTTGCAATATTCTTCACCAGCAGTACATACAGATTGATTTCTGAAAATAGGAAAACACACAAGAAAACATTGACCTCATGGTCATCACACAATCTGGGTATAGAGATGTGTTTGTGCATACATGTAAAAAAAAATCAGTCGGTAATTTATACTTGGTTTTGGGATCAACTTCTGAATTTGCCTAAATTTGTTAAGAATTTGTGAGTTCTATTTAAAGATATCGGGGCCAGAAACTAGAACCGCTTGTGTTTAAATGTTATTGCTATTCTGTGCACAGCTCAAAGTTCGGGTATTTTCTCTTAAGCATTCCTCTCCTCCCCTTCCACCAAACAAAAGGAATTGCACTGAATTAGCTGATTTCTATAGGAATTAAGTCTGTAAGGTTCAACAAAGCAGAAGAAATATACATTTATATATTAAAAGATAAAAATTATTTGACAAGCTTGAGATTCTATATAGAAAATCTAGATAACTAAGGATTTTAAGAAATGGATTTTTTTCCTGAATTACCCAGAATTCTTGATATTTTTCTCAAATTGATTTCTTTGTTATAGAATACATAGTGACTAAACTGTTTACTTCTGATAATATTGATAGAACAACTCTTAGAATTATTTAATGGCCCAAAACCCAGATGAAACATTGGTTTCCAAACCCTCTTCAAATATCCAGTACAGACTTATCGCAGGGTATATATTTTTCATCTCACTTTCACCATTAGCTTTCTGTTGACATTAATATTTGTTGGCTCTTTTTTCACTCAAATCTTATTGCAGGATAAAATTGTCAAGTAAGGAAGATGATAAGAAAACTGCTCTGTATGTAAAAGAGCATAAAATTATTAATTTGCTTTAATGAGGTGTTATTCATTAGTGATTATTTATATAAAAGTAAACTTCCAATCAAAAACTAGAATTTACTAAAAACTTTGTTCAACATTTTAGTAAATCAATGCCATCTATACATGAACTGATTAGTATCTGATTTATATGTTGCTATTCTCTATTTTAGGTGTGGAAATTAAAACAACACAAATTTTGACTGGGGCTTTGGTCAAGCAAATGCTAAAAAGGTATATTTATTTATACACTATCTAAACATTGTTATTAGAGAATTTAAACTATTTACCTTTCTTTAACCAAGGGTCACTTATGCCAATCAGAGTAATAAGGAATAATTCTATCCTTAAGATCATAAAAGAAGGCAGTGTCACAATTTTTTCTATTGCTCAATATTTACCCACTCTTTTCTCTTCCTTCCTGAGGGCCTCAATCCCTCTTCTGCATTTTTCTCCAGTCTTTGAAATACCAAAATAGGTTATCTCCACTCATTTTTCTGGGACATAGGCCAAAAGCATGTAATTTTAAACCTACTTAGCAATCAGAAACTAAGTCTACAATAGTAATGAGTTCTACAGTTGGAAATAAACCTTAGTGTATTCCTTAACTAGAAGACTCTTTCTGTTAAGAAAGGTCATTCTTTTCAAGGGAGAGTATAGCTCCAGGAATAAATTTCCTGGAGAAATGGGGGAGAAAAACAAGGGGATATGAGCTTTTCCAGACAAATCATGTAACTTTGGCAGCCAGTTGTAGACATGACAGTCTGATCACGCTTATATCCACTAACTCATCTAGATATAACCTTCAATCATTATATTTCTTTAGAATGAACATTTTCCTGCTTGTTTTGTCTAGAGGTGCCTACTTAGTTGCTTACTTTTTCCTCATGCAATAATTATGCTTTGACATTTACAAAGTGTTTAGAAGGATCCAGTCTGTAATCTTGTGTTCTGTTTGCTTGATTATGTATGAGTTCATTTGTAATCAATCTTGAACCTATATTAGATACTGTACTTTGAGATATGATTAAATTTTCTTTCTATTTTTTAACCATTACTGGTTAGAATAAAATATTTATGTAAATTGGGAAGGCAAAAGCTAATAAATTCCATCTAGAATCCCAAAAGATACACTTTGATGCATCCTACATTTCTGAGATGCCTCTGTACAAATCATTTACCCTGTCATAAATAGAAAGAGTTTATATTTGGTCCTGTTGTGGAGACTGGCTAATGGGAGAGTCTCAGAAAATCCAGAGAAAGTGAAGCTGTCCAAAAAGCCAAGAGGCAGCAGGTTGGAGCTGCTTGGAGAGATCTGTGAGATAGTCTCTTGTGTACAAAGCAGTAAACAAGTATCTTGTAGCTTTTGAAGACTTTGTAATACTAGGTGATTTTATAGGTGTTCTAATCCAAGATTTTCAGTATTTCACTGGGTAAAAGTAGTGAAGAGGAAGACCTCTTTTGTCAGTCAACAAATCAAGAAACCACCTATGAGAAAAAGGGGCAGAAGATAGCGTAAAAAGACAGGCCCTTAACTCACAAAGTTTAAGCAGACTTTCATTAGCACTTAATAATACTATCCCCAAATTTATCTAACAGATCCTAGATACAGTAAGATCATTAGATTCAGAAAGAAGAATGTATTTTCATATATATTTTTTCCTACTTGTCCACTTTAGCCAAAGGAAAATTCTTAGTTCTTGCAATATGCTATTTTGTTTTGCAGTCTGAACACTTGCATTTAAACATTGAGAAAATGAAAACGTATGGAGGAAGAAGACTCAAGAATTTTGTTGTTGTTAATACCAGTAATTAGATCACTTGTCAAGGTGTAGTCAAATATTATAGCTTGTGTGAATTTTTTGAACCTGAAATGCAACAAGAATTTAAATTAGATAAGTTGATATGAAGAATAAGTTCTTGATTTGGGAAGCTGACTTGTGGCTAATTCAACCATAATTTGAATCTAGATTAGCGAAGCATTAAGATTAAAATATGAATTATATTCCATGTCACCATAGTTTACATTTATCA
>NW_012133858.1:19866585-19867453 GCF_000956105.1 Propithecus coquereli | reverse complement strand
ATTATTAATATTATTTATAAAGACACGACCTGATGGCAGATTACAACCTAAGGGTCCTATCACTCCTTTAAAGAGGCACTTTTCCTAGTTTACTTAATTATTTGTTTTCCAAAAATATATTTTACATCCAATTTTTAAGAGAACCAATGAATTTCTTGCAGTGGATTTATATATATGATTGCATGTATATATGTGATTGCAATATCACCTTTCTTTAGGAGACAAATAGAAAAAAACAAACTAGAGTTATACTGAATTTAAAGACTAAATTATAAATACAATAGCAGATATTTATTTTATGTGGGCATTACATGAGGAATGTAAAAAGGAATCTTTATTTTACAACTCTGCCATCACCATCTATCCCTTACATTCTTTCACTTATCTGTTACTGCATGTTAGCATTAATCACTAGGAATTTAATTATCTGAATAGTGTACATTATTTGTACAGGTTCTCATCTTTCTGAGAAATTCCAGCTTCTTTCTTTGAAAGAGGAGTGATGTCTCCACTTGTTCAACAGCAGTTCATTCCTCTGACTTCTGCTCCAGTAACTCTACTGAAACTCCTCTGAATCAAGTCATCACTGACCTTCTATGTATTATTTGCTAGCCTCTTTTTCGTCTTTGCCCAGCTTGAGCTCAGGATTTGACATCATTAATTGCTTTATCCATCTTGAAACTCTCCCGTTGGCTTCTGAATACCATTCATCTCATGGTCCCCCTTTTTCTCCAGTTGTTCTTTTTCAATTTCATGGTTCTTACTCCTGTATATAGTCTTTGAAATGCTGATTATCTATCTAGTTCACATCTCTCTGTCTTGCCTTATATACTTTCCTAGGTGATAGCATCTCTCATTTATTCTTATG
>NW_012133858.1:19837100-19866535 GCF_000956105.1 Propithecus coquereli | reverse complement strand
TTTTAGCCACATAAAGAAGATCCCCAACAGTCATTTCTCAACAATTATATAGTCAACTGATGTAACAATGGTACTAATATTGGGACGCAGACTAAACAGAGAGGATCTTGGGGTGCGTGATTCCCCAGCCACTAAGCGTAAAGTTTTTGAAATGGACCCTAAATCTCTGACAGGTCATGAGTTTTTTGACTTCTCTTCAGGATCATCCCATGCTGAAAACATACTCCAGATATTTAATGAATTCCGAGATAGCCGCTTGTTCACAGATGTTATCATTTGTGTGGAAGGAAAAGAATTTCCTTGCCACAGAGCTGTTCTCTCAGCCTGTAGTAGCTACTTCAGAGCTATGTTTTGTAATGATCACAGGGAAAGCCGAGAAATGTTGGTTGAGATCAATGGTATTTTAGCTGAAGCTATGGAATGTTTTTTGCAGTATGTTTATACTGGAAAGGTGAAGATCACTACAGAAAATGTACAATATCTCTTTGAAACATCAAGCCTCTTTCAGATTAGTGTTCTCCGTGATGCATGTGCCAAGTTCTTGGAGGAGCAACTTGATCCTTGTAATTGCTTAGGAATCCAGCGCTTTGCTGATACCCACTCACTCAAAACACTCTTCACAAAATGCAAAAATTTTGCATTACAGACTTTTGAGGATGTATCCCAGCATGAAGAATTTCTTGAGCTTGGCAAAGATGAACTTATTGATTATATTTGTAGCGATGAACTCGTAATTGGTAAAGAGGAGATGGTTTTTGAAGCCGTCATGCGTTGGGTTTATCGTGCTGTTGATCTAAGAAGACCACTGTTACATGAGCTCCTGACCCATGTGAGACTCCCTCTGTTGCATCCCAACTACTTTGTTCAAACAGTTGAAGTGGACCAATTGATCCAGAATTCTCCTGAGTGTTATCAGTTATTGCATGAAGCAAGACGGTACCACATACTTGGGAATGAGATGATGTCCCCAAGGACTAGGCCACGCAGGTGAGAAGACTGTTTTCAAACATAGTTAACAAAAGTTTTTGTTTTTATAGTGTATTTAAACCTCTTGAATGCAATCTCAGTATAGTCATTTATATGTGTAGTCTACATATGGCTTTATATAATGTTAGATTTATTTTGGATTATGTAAATTATTAGAATGTCTCTCCTAATGAAGACTAGATTCAACAGTAGCATTTTTTGAGGTATCAGTAGGTGTTCTGAGCTGTCAGAGGGTGTTGGAAAGGATCTTTGCAACAGTGTGTGTCTAATGCATTTCTACTAGTTTCTCTTAAGCTTTGTAGGGCCCCAGACCATTCCACTTTTCTTTCCCAGGGTTCTTTGGATATAAGGTAGCTAAATACTATAGTAGGCTCTCTTGAACTGCCTCTACTTACAAAAAGAACAATTTGTACATTCATAGACTGGCCTTTTTCCTAACAGAGAACATGAAATACAGAGGTGGAACAAGTAAGCTGATACACGTTGAATGAATTCTCAGATGTAAAATCCAGGCTTCAAATCTTTTTTAATTGCCATAGTTACTGTATTTAATGTCAGTCTTAATTTTTTAATCATTTTCTGATTATGAAAATTACATCTTCATTATAGAGAATTTGGAAAATTTATGTTTCAGTGGTGAAGTGCAATTAAGTGTCATATTTGCAATATAATAGGACACTTACAATAGATTATTTCTATAAAACACCTATAGATTTTAGTTCATGAGCTATAGAAAAATAATCACCATGCCTTAATAATGGAAGGGATACTATTAAACATTTTATTGTGCGTAAGCAAGAAATGCCTATTGTGAGAAATATTATAGTAAAGAACCTTTTTAATATTTTTCTAACAGAGCTAACATTGGTATTGGTTATTTATTTATTGTGGTAAAAAACACATAACATAAAATTTGCCATCTTAACCATTTTTAATTGTATAGTTCAGTAGTGTTAAGTATATTCACGTTGTTGTGAAACTAGTGTTTATTTTTATTTTTCCATACATCTCCATTTTTCTATAAATTTACTATGCTATGGCCCACAAACCACATTTTTAGCTTCAATTTTGAGTATCATTGTTTTGGAATGTGATTAAAATTCAGCATATTGTGAGATAGCTTGCTTTTTAAATCTGTACTAGTCTGGATATATCAGGATTTAATCTGTTTCCTCATATGTAAAATGAGAATGATAATAGTGTTTACATCACAGGTTTTGCCACTGAAACTATTAAATGCAATAATTCTTAAGTACCCAGCATAATACTTGGTGCATTGAGAGTGTTTAATACTTACTATTTATATAGTATAATGTAGGCCTGACTTAATTTAAGAAAACTCCAGTATTTGAAAGTCTGAACTTTTTATAAATTAGATACAATATTGGGTAACTATTATTACAAAAAATTAATATAATATTTCTTAGTATTAGGGTGAGAGTACATTTTTTTCTTCAAAGTTATTTTATAAATATGCCACTGATTTTTTTAAAGTTTTTTTTTTTAAAGACCATTAAGACATTTGGGCTGAGCTTAAGAATGTGGAAAAACCAAGATTCCTGAATGTATTAAGAAAACTAAATAGCTTCAGGGCTGTGTATTAGCTATTCCAGAACTCTTAGGGACGCATAGTATCCCTCCAGAGGGAAAATCGCTCATGTTTCCAAGCACAGTGCCCTTGGTAGCAGACAGAATGGTCTGGGGTCAGATGGGGCTAATAATGTGAATCCTGCATATATCATAGGATTAGAGCAGAAATCAAGGGTTATATGTTATAAAATCAAAAAAGTAATTTATTATTAATATTATTTATAAAGACACGACCTGATGGCAGATTACAACCTAAGGGTCCTATCACTCCTTTAAAGAGGCACTTTTCCTAGTTTACTTAATTATTTGTTTTCCAAAAATATATTTTACATCCAATTTTTAAGAGAACCAATGAATTTCATGCAGTGGATTTATATATATGATTGCATGTATATATGTGATTGCAATATCACCTTTCTTTAGGAGACAAATAGAAAAAAACAAACTAGAGTTATACTGAATTTAAAGACTAAATTATAAATACAATAGCAGATATTTATTTTATGTGGGCATTACATGAGGAATGTAAAAAGGAATCTTTATTTTACAACTCTGCCATCACCATCTATCCCTTACATTCTTTCACTTATCTGTTACTGCATGTTAGCATTAATCACTAGGAATTTAATTATCTGAATAGTGTACATTATTTGTACAGGTTCTCATCTTTCTGAGAAATTCCAGCTTCTTTCTTTGAAAGAGGAGTGATGTCTCCACTTGTTCAACAGCAGTTCATTCCTCTGACTTCTGCTCCAGTAACTCTACTGAAACTCCTCTGAATCAAGTCATCACTGACCTTCTATGTATTATTTGCTAGCCTCTTTTTCGTCTTTGCCCAGCTTGAGCTCAGGATTTGACATCATTAATTGCTTTATCCATCTTGAAACTCTCCCGTTGGCTTCTGAATACCATTCATCTCATGGTCCCCCTTTTTCTCCAGTTGTTCTTTTTCAATTTCATGGTTCTTACTCCTGTATATAGTCTTTGAAATGCTGATTATCTATCTAGTTCACATCTCTCTGTCTTGCCTTATATACTTTCCTAGGTGATAGCATCTCTCATTTATTCTTATGGTTCTGATTACCATGCATGCTATCGACTGCCAAACCTATATCTCCAGCCTAGAGTTTTCTCTTTCATTATTTCTTTTTTTTTTATGTATTTCTTTTACAATTTTTATATTTTTTTACTTGATTGTTCATCTTTTAAAAATAACAGGCAAAGCGACATTATCACTTAAAGTTAATATTATGAATAATATGAATAATAATTCATATTATTTAATATATAATCCATATTTAAATTTTCCCAGTATTCTAAACTGCCGTTTAATGAACCTGGATCCAACCCAGGATCACTCATTACATGTGGTTATTTCCATGAAGTCTCTTTTATTTCAAAACAGTTTTTTTTTCATGATCCTAACTTGATGGAAAAGTTGTCCAGAAATATATTCCACCTTGTGGATTAGTCTGTTTGTTTCCTTATGGTATCACTTAGCTGCATTTAGCTATCTCCTGGAAGCTAGAAATTGACTCTTGAAGCTTTGGCTTAATGGATACAAGTTAAATAATAATGGCCAGAATTCATTCTACATTATATCTACATTATATTTTATCACATCGGAAGACACATCTGGTTGTCCTACTGTTAGTGATGAAAAGATTAACTCCAGATTAGGGTAATGATAGTCTGAACCCTCCACTGTACAGTTAGATTGTATTCCCCATATCAGCCAGTATTTCTTTAGCGTTTTTCTTATTCCAGGTATTCTCCAGAGCTCAACCCATTCTGGATATTCTACGTACATACCCGCATGTCTCATAGGTGACAGAGAAAACCCCAAAGTGCATTATATTAAAATCAAAGTGTGGTCATAGTTCCCTAGAAAGAGGATATAGACCAATCTAAGAGCACAAAAGCTTTGATAATCTGCCCTGCCAGTTGTAAACCCTTGGATGCATGGAGAAAAGCAATGGAGACTAATCACAGAAGGGGTAAAGCTTAGAAACAATGGTTGTCTTTCTACTAATATATATTAGGCAACCGTAAATCTTTGTACTGATACATATAAAATACTATTTTTAATAAACATCCAGTACAAGCATCATGGTGGATGCAGCAGTGGTCCCCAACCTTTTTGGCACCAGGGACTGGTTTCATGGAAGACAGTTTTTCCACGGATAGTGGGGTTGGGGAGTAGGGGGTGGGGAGGTGGAGCTCATGCAGTGATGCGAGGATAGGTGATACAAGGATGGGAAGGGGCTCTAAATACAGATAAACTTCCCCTGCTAGCCCGCCACTCACCTGCTGTGTGCCGCCCCCTTTCCTAAATTTGATGGAAGACAATTTTTCCAGGGGTTGGGGGGCCGGGGACCGTGGAGGTCTGCAGCCCAGTCTGGTCCCTAACAGGCCACTGACCGGTACTGGTTCGCAGCCCAGGGATTAAGGACTAAAGGGTTAAAGTACTGGCTTCAGAATCTGACTGTATACAACGAGGTAAAAGTATCTGGGCATGGTACTTTAACTTCTATATGGATCAATTTCCTCATCCATAAAAGAAGTATAATACCACCTACCTTGTAATATTGTTGTTAGGATTGGAAATACCATATGAAAAATTTGTATTTGACACACAAAATTTTAATAAAGATTATTGCTGATTTCATGAAAATAATATTCCTAATACATTTTAAATTTATGCTATGATTTTATAGAAGAGGAAATGTGGTTTGATAGAATGCTTGCTATCATATGGCTTACTTTAAGCATAAATTTTAAAAGATTAATAGTAGGCTGTATGTTCTAATATATTTGTTTTTCAAAGCATATTTTATAATTATCTAATTTAAGTACTGTATTTGTTATATGAAGATATTATCTTCCCAAATATCATTCCATAGTAATAATAGCAAACACTTATGCCCCAGGAACTGTTCTGTGTACTGTTACATCTATTAACTTATTTATTGCTCATAGTAGCCCTACAAGTTAATACTATTATTATGCCCATTTTATAGATGAGCAGACTGAGGCTCAGAGAAGTAACTTGTTCAAGGTCACATAGTTTATAGTAAGTGGCAAAGCAAGGATTCAAAACCTAGGACTTCTAGCTCCAGAGTTCATGCTAGTATGCATACTGCCTCTTTTGAACATTAATGTTTAAAAGAGACATTCTACAAAAATGATGATACTATATAGCTACAGTCCCCAACCTCCAACCCGTGGTGGTGGTCTGAGGCCTGTTAGAGAGCGGGCCACAGAACTCTGCCACCCACCCACCGAACCTCCACTCCCATCTGTGGAAGAATTGTCTTCCATGAAGCTTAGGAAGTGGGGGGGGTGCACAGTAGAAGGTTAGTGGCAGGTGAGCAAGAGAAGCTTCATCTGTATTTACAGCTGCTCCCCATTGCTCATATCACCGCCTGTTCTACCCGGCCCCACCCCCAGCCCTCCACCCTTGTCTGTGGAAAAATTATCTTCCATGAAACCGGTTCCTGATGCCAAAAATGTTGGGGACCACTGCACTAAACACTCTGTTTTCATTCAGTGCCCTTAGTACCCTAGTTTCCTCTCTTACTCTCTTCCTTTGGCCCTCTCCCTGAGTCCTCAACTAAATTTGGAAACTTGTTTCCAAGTTCAAAGTTTAGTATTAGTGCGGAAAACATTTAAGGAGGAAAAGTTCATATAAACACTTATATACATGTTTGAACTCAGGAATATTTTTTAACTCTGTAGAGTTTGTGGTAACCAATTTAAACAGGGCTTAAATTTTGTCTAATACATATTCGACTTGCCTCCATGAGCCATACCCTCTACATGCTAAGTGCTGGGCTTCAAACCTTTTTCGCATGGAGAAAAGTAACTTCTCTGCTTGTGATGGGCTTCTCTGCCCTAACCTTGTCCCATTTCAGGAATCTTAACTGTGGTATTTACTATACTGTCCCTGACTCTGATATTTCATATTCTTGACCATTGTTTAACAATCTGACTCTGACCTCAAGTACACCTAATTTCCATTTCTTTCCCCTACTTAACTCCAGATACTGCTTTCCATATTTCCCATATCATCCTGAATACCAGACTTTCTGGCTCATGATCGCTTGGTAGTTTGGTTCTAATATTGCTGGTTTTGTATTACGACCTGATCCAGATCGTCCCTGTCATAATGATTCCCTTGAAAGAGTCATTTCCCCTGGTAGATGCTAATTTTCCTTTATGGTAGGACTGGACTGCCTGCAAAATGAGGTACCCAACTGGAAACATGGATGGCATTAAACTGGACAAATGTCTTCCAATATATTACTACACATGGCAAATTGTCCATATATATGAAAAAAATTGATGCCCTTTGCTGTACTCCATTGAGCAGTAGAGATAGCTAAGGCTTAATAAGTTCATCATTTTGAGGTTGGAATCAGCAGTTAATTAAGTACTTTTCTAATATTTTCTACTACCTCTTATCTAACAATCAGTTACTATATAATGCATCTGGAAATCTAATTGCCATAATGAGGACAAGGCTCAATTTCCTAATGGAAACCAATGAGAAGACTGAGGGACTTATATATTTTTTCTTAAGAAATAGTGTTTTGTGATTATTTAATAAATCCCTTCCTTATAGGCAATAAACTGAGGCACAGTTAAGTGAAGTGGCTTGTTCTTGGTCACAAATCTAGTTAGTAGCAGAAGCATGGCTAGAAGATAGTGTTCTGAATTCCTGTCTCAATCCCACTTAAGAATGATATTCTACTGTATTATAGGTGCACAGTTTACAATTTTTATGTATGTTAATTCATTGTTATTTTGAACTCAAACATTTTTATATAAAAAGTATATATTGTAAATCTCCTTCTACCTGACCCTTGGTTCTCCTCCCCAAAGGATACCTCTGTTACCAGAGGTAACATTTCTTTTAGAAATATTCTTTGCATGGATGTGTATGTGTATATACACTCACCTCCCTATGTTTTTAACACAGATGGTAGGGTACTACACTCATAGTTCTGCTTTTACCACTTAAAAGTATCTTGGGCCAGGCACGGTGGCTCACGCCTGTAATCCTAGCACTCTGGGAGGCTGAGGCGGGCGGATTGTTTGAGCTCAGGAGTTCGAGACCAGCCTGAGCAAGAGCGAGACCCCGTCTCTACTAAAATTAGAAAGAAATTAATTGAACAACTAAAAATACATAGAAAAAATTAGCCGGGCATGGTGGCGCATGCCTGTAGTCTCAGCTACTTGGGAGGCTGAGGCAGGAGGATCACTTGAGCCCAGGTGTTTGAAGTTGCTGTGAGCTAGGCTGATGCCACGGCACTCTAGCCCGGGCAACAAAAGCGAGACTCTGTCTCAAAAAAAAAAAAAAGTATCTTGGAGGCCAGATACAATGGCTCATGTCTGTATTCTCAGCAATTTTGGGAGGCCAGGAGTTCTTGACCAGTGTGGGCAACATAGTGAGACTCCCGCCTCTACAAAAAATAAAAAAATTAGTCAGATGTGTTGGCGCACACTTATAGTCCTAGCAAGCTACTTGAGAGGGTGAGACAGGAGGATCACTTGAACCTAGGAGTTCAAGGTTGCAATGAACTGTGACCACGCCACTTGCACTCCAGCCTGGGTGACAGAGAGTGACCCTGTCTCTAAAAAAAAAAAAAAGGAAAAAAAAAATATCTTGGAAATTGTTCTATATCACCACATACAGGTCTCTCTCATTATTATGAAAATTTTCAAATTTATTTTTTAAGAGTTGTATAGTATCTCATTTATGGATGTACTATAATGTATTTAATCCATCTCTTAATGATGGATTCTAATTATTTTTTACCATTGCAAGCAATACTTGGTGAATATTCTTATACATATGTTTTTGTATACATACAGTTAATTTACAGCATGAATTACTAGAAGTGGAATTGCTCAGTCATAGAATATGTACATTTTTAATTTTTATAGGTACTATAAAAATTGCCTTCTAATTTATGCTTCAACCAAAAACATGAAAGTGATTATTTCTGTACTTCTTTGCCAACACAGTGTTTACATTAATTTCTATAAATCTTTGTTACTCTGGAAAGTGAAAATAGTATCTCATAATTTTAATTTGCATTTTTTTAATGTGAAAGATTGAACATCTTTTCCTGAGTTTGAAAGCCATTTGTAGGTTGTTGGTTTTTTCTGCAATCCATTGAACTCTAATGTATCCATATTCTGATTACAAATAGAAACCAGCTCAAGCATAAAAGAAAAATGTATTAAAAGTGTACAGGGGTCAGTGTCTGGTAGAACCTAAGAGCAAAAATTCAGTAGGACATCAAAGAAGACTGGAATAGGCTACTGAAAAGCCATCAGAAATCAAGCTGTGCTTTCTCTCTATCTCTCACCTCCGCTTTTCTCTGCATATCTGCATCGTTCTCGCTCATAAATCTGGCTGAATATGGCCATTCATGGGTTATGGGTTTATATATGTATTAAATAGTACAAGTTCAGTCACATAGAGAGACTGAATTTCTCCCTCTCTTGGGGATAGATAATCTCTGATTCAGCCAGACAACCTTCTCTGGACAGCTACCTAGGGACCAGAAATGTGATGACTAAAAACCCCATCCTATGCTAGGTTGACCAGACACCCAGTAGTGGCCATTAATAGTAAGGTGTGAATTTTTTTTTCTTTTGTTCTTTTTTAACTTGGGGAGGGTAGGGTTGGAGTAATTTATATGTTGTTAATAATTGGAGAAAATTTAGAGAATAAGATAAACAAAAAAATATCACCTAAATTCTCACCTCCAAGAGGTAACACTGTAAACATTTGGCTTTACTCTTCTCTTTTTCTATGAATTTATTTCATTTACAGGGTTGTTATCCATTTCATAGTCTGTTTTTATCACTTAATATGTGGTAAGTGTATTTCCATGATATGAAATCTACTACAATATAATGTAACCACCCCTCCCCCACATTTAAGTTGTTTTTGATTTTTTACCATTTAAGTAAGGTGAGCATATTTGTGGCTGAATATTTAAGCACATCTATAAATTACTTCCTGATGATAAATTCTTAGATTATCGCTGAATTGTGAAAAGTAAGCATTTCGAGTCTTTTGATCAATACAGCCATTTCCTTATAGAAGCCCTCCTACATTTTGCAGTTTTGGGTGAAAAGCCTTACCACACAAGTTTATACTGTGTCCTCCCCAAGTTGGAAAGCTCTAAGGCTTATGGCTGGTGTAAGTGTCTTAAGGCAGCAGTCTCCAAACTTTTTGGCACCAGGGACTGGTTTCATGGAAGACAGTTTTTCCATGGACAGGAAGGTGGATAGGGGATGGTTTCAGGATGATTCAAGTGCATTACATTTGTTGTACAGTCAAACCTCTTTGCTATTGATAATCTGTATTTGCAGCCGCTCCACAGCACTAGCATCACTGCCTCAGTTCCACCTCAGATCATCAGGCATTAGATTCTCATAAGGATCACGCAGCCTAGATCCCTCGCATGTGCAGTTTACAGTAGGGTTCGTGCTCCTATGAGAATCTAATGCCACAGTGATCTGACAGGAGGCGGAGCTCAGGTGGTGATGCAAGCAATGGAGAGCGGCTATAAATACAGATGAAGCTTCCCTTGATCATCTGCTGCTCACCTCCTGCAGTGCGGCCTGGTTCCTAACAGTCCATGGCCTGGGGATTGGAGACTGCATTCTTAAGGGATCATTTATATTGTTGAATTCTCCATGATTCAGTGATTCCTGTAGGCTCAGAAACCTTCTCTTTTTATACAGTAAGAATAGATGAGACTATTAGGGGCAGATTTAACATTAACCATGAGAGACTGATTAATTCGTTTATCTTCTAATCTACATATGTTTATTTGCAATAAGAAATGGAACTGTCAAGCAGACTAGATATTTTAAGTCAGTCTGCCCAGCGTATTCAAAGGTTGTTTGGCAAGCATGGAATCCAAAGGGATTTATTAATAGTAGACCTTTAGAACTGGAGTCCTCTCAGCTAGTATAGGTTGGGGAAGTCTCATTCACCATAAACATGTTGCTGCCAGAGAACCAGTAATGTTCAAGTTAGCTTAGCTGAGAGTCTTTTTGTCCTTAGATAGTAACTTGAATGGATACAGCAAATGTTTGCCTCTGTGATTATCTACCTCATTCATTTGTTTATTCATTTACTTATTGCTTCTAGGGCTGATACATTTCCTCTTCTGATAAATAGTTCTTTCTTTGGATAAATCAATACATTGAGTTTGGTAACTGTCATATCTTACAGACTAGAGAACCATTCTATCTCTTTTAGGCTTAAAGTCTCAGATCTCTACTTCAGTCCATTTTGGTTTGATGGTTTCATTTTCAGGTATTTTTGAGTTTGGAAATGGTGAATAGGCAATATCACGAACATCTTTCCCTTCTCCTCCTTTCCAACTTCCCACTACCTGGAAACACACTTCCTTTTCTATTGCGTGTGTATGTTTTAAAAAAAAAAAAAAAAAATTCAGTTATTAGCCAGGATCACTTTTCAACCCTTTTTGTTGATGGAAGATGGTTTGGCACTTCACGTCCCTGGCATATTTGACATTAATTATAAGCAGGTCTGTTGTTTCAGCCAGCAATTCCTATATTTCACCTTTTGATATTTTTAAGTGAATCTGATAATTATTACCTGTTTTGTTGATTTGGTTTAGAGTATCTTATGGATTTTTTGTGTTTTGCAAGCATGAAACAAAGTTTATTGAGGAAGGACAAGATAGGTTTAAAGAGCAAGAGCAAGATATAGGTTCACAGAGTAAGAGCAAGATACGTTCACCACAGACAACAAACAGACCTCTTGTCATAACAAAAGCTCTTGTGGATTTGTAATTTATCTTTTACGTAAATCAAAGAATGTGATCTTTTAATTTGATCTTTTTTCAAATTTATGATAAAAGAAGATGATGATTTTTCTAAAATGTATTATCATTGTAAAAAAGATAATTTGGTCATCATGTTTTCCTAGGAAGAAATATTGAGATTTAATACTAAAGCAACAAATATTTGTTATTTTATCGTATCAGAAAATCAGAATTTTTATGTTAAAGAATCAGTGAAATAGAGTGACATTCACTCTAAAAATAGACTACATGGGTATCCAGAATTTCATTCATGCTGTACTATCATCTTGACTGCCTTTTTATTCTACTTGCCATTATCAGATGGGGTAACCTATTTACTTTAAGGCAGTCAGCTCTCTGTCTGAGGTAAGTATTTTTCTAAGCCCAAGAAATAACCCTTTTATTGGGTTAACAGTCTCTAATGAGAATACCAGACTTGTATCTAATTAAGTTAAAAGCCATTTGGATGCAAATAGGACCTTCAATACAGGCAAAACTCCCGGCTTATTGATCCTTTCAGATAAATACACATGCCAATAGATGCTGAAGTTATCCTTTACTTAGAGGACTACGTGTTTTTTGTTTTTTTGTTTTTTTGTTTGGAGACAGAGTCTCACTGTCTTGCCCGGGCTAGAGTGCCCTGGCGTCATCATAGCTCACAGCAACCTCAAACTCCTGGGCTCAACCAATCCTCCCGCCTCAGCCTCCCGAGTAGCTGGGACTACAGGCACACGCCACCATGCCCGGCTAATTTTTTTCTATATATTTTTAGCTGTCTGATTAATTTCTTTCTATTTTTGGTAGAGACAGGGTCTCGCTCTTGCTCAGGCTGGTCTCGAACTCCTGAGCTCAAACGATCTGCCCGCCTCGGCCTCCCAGAGTGCTAGGATTACAGGCATGAGCCACCGAGCCCAGCCAGGACTACATGTTTTAACAATTAGCTTTTCATGCAGTTTTCTCTTCCTGTTCCAAGGTACAAAAACAGATAATACGTTTATTGGGCTAAGAAGTCTTCAAAAAGGCAAACAAGTTTGAGCAGAGGGAAAGTATAAAACAAGTAAAACAGTATAAGGAAAGTATAAAACAAAATGCTATAATATAAAATAATTACTCTGGATTTTTTAATAAAACAATTAGAGGTGATTTAGCCCCAGTAACAGAATTTAGCAGTTTTCATTTTGATTGATCAATATATAAGACTTTGAGGAATATCACATGAATTTGTCTTAGATTTTAAGTGTAATTTTAGGAATTGATATTTCTATGGAAAAAATGATAAATGAGTCAGTAGTTATACTAATAAAAAAAAGATCTGGTATTATGCTCTCCTTATTTTTAATATTTTCATTTTGGAATTGTAGTAATTCTAAAAATAGTAAATATTACTGATAATATTTCAGTTCTTCCATTACTGTTTTACTATATACTAGGTTAGGGTTATATAACTTCCTGGATTCCTAAAAGTAATTTTTGTTGCATGTATGAACAAAATTCTTTTCTATCTTTTTTTTTTTTTTTGAGACATAGTCTCACTCTGTTGCCCTGGCTAGAGCGAGTGCCGTGGCTTCAGCCTAGCTCATAGCAACCTCAAACTCCTGAGCTCAAGCAGTCCTACTGCCTCAGCCTCCTGAGTAGCTGGGACTACAGGCATGCGCCACCGTGCCCGGCTAATTTTTTTTTTTAATATATATTTTTAGTTGTCCAGATCATTTCTTTCTATTTTATTTTTAGTAGAGACGGGGTCTCACTCTTGCTCAGGCTGGTCTCGTACTCCCGAGCTCAAATAATCCGCCCACCTCGGCCTCCCAGAGTGCTAGGATTACAGGTGTGAGCCACCGCGCCCGGCCATATCTTATGTATTTCTAATTTTATAATGGAAAAAGTATGTCTGGCATAGAATAGGTAAATGATTCAATTAGTTGAAATAGCTTTGAGTAAATGTAGCTAGAATAGCTTTGTTAAAGGAGATATACCAATATTGCTTACTTTTTTTTTTTTCTAGTTTAATTGCATAACATTACACTGACTAAAACTACAAATGAGTGTGTATTGATGTGGTCTTTTTTCCTTTCCATATTTAAGTAAAAGAAGGATGGATGGCATTTTTTTTTACTTTTTTTTTTTTTTTTTAATGGAAATGGGATCTTGCTCTTGCTCAGGCTGGTCTCGAACTCCTGAGCTCAAGCTATCCTCCCTCCTCAGCCTCCCAGAGTGCTAGGATTACAGGTGTGAGCCACCGCTTCTGGCCTGTTGGCATCTTTCTTTATGAGACTTAACTTGTAGCAACCATAAAATGTAATTACAAGACATTTTCATTTAGATTATATTTGTGGGGTGCAGGGGAAGCCTAAAAATTTTTAAATTACAAAACTATCTATTGAGCCTTATGAACAAAAAAAATTCTTGGATAAGCTTTTGTTTTTCCTTGTCTCTATCTTAAATTTAAATTATAAAACAAGAGAAGCCAGTGATTAACACAAACATTAAGATTCTCTTCATGGTTTTAAAAGTCATTTTTTCCATTCTAAAAATAGCCCGGGCTCATTATTGGTTTGAAAATTCATAATGGTATTAATAGAAAGGGGGAGCAAGGCATGATGGTATGTACCTGTAGTCCCAGCTACTCAGGAGGCTGAGGCAGGAGGATTGCTTGAGCCCAGGAGTTAGGGGCTGCACTGAGCTGTGATTGTGCCACTGTACTCCAGCCTGGGCAACAGAGTGAGACCCATCTTTAAAAGAAAAGGAAAAGGAAGCGAAAAATGAAAGGGGAGGGCCACACAATTCAGAGACAACCATCATTAGCATTTTGGTACATTCTTTCCAGACACATTATTTACATAGTATTGAATATATGTTATATACAATTCTTCATCATGCTTTTTGTAACATTCTTTGTTATAAACTCTGTTAGCTTTTTTAGTGTCTGCCCAACATTTTGAGTTGGATTACCTTAATTTACTTGTCTTTGTATTTAAAAAATTAATTTCTGAACAAATACATGTATATACTCCTTTAAAGGGCATTTGGATTATACTACAAATTAGTTTTTTAGAACTAGCAATCTGATTAGAAAACACCATTTTCCCACAGTTAGAAAAGTACATTATCTTACCTTTTTGTGGAATCGCTGCAAAACTGCATTTGAAAGTCATCCTTAATATTACCAGGGTTCCAGTTGGGTTAGATAGGATCTTTGGACTGCTTTACAGTTTTTAAGTCAAAGCCAATAGAAAAAAATACCAATAGAAATTTTCTGTGGAATAATGGTGTCACTAACTACCCTGTAAATGTTTTCAAAGTAAGTGATTACCAGCCTGTAGTATTTGGCACATGCACAGAGAATAAACTTGACTGTTTATAATTGTATGTGGTTGTTTCTAGGGTTTTAAAAAATCTTGAGTATATTTTAATTTAACATTATTTGTGCATTCTAATAATAATTATTTTAGGTCCACTGGCTATTCTGAGGTGATAGTTGTCGTTGGAGGATGTGAACGAGTTGGAGGATTTAATCTTCCGTACACTGAGTGCTATGATCCTGTAACAGGAGAATGGAAATCTTTGGCTAAGCTTCCAGAATTTACAAAATCAGAATATGCAGTGTGTGCACTAAGAAATGACATTCTTGTTTCAGGTAAATATAGAATTATTATGGTAGCTACTTTTAATTTGGACACAGCTGGGCTATTTTAAACAATAACTGTGTCTTAAAAGAAAATAGTGAAATGTGAATATGCCCACTTTAGACAGATCAGTTTATACAGTTCAATTGGGAATGATGTTTTGCTCTTAAAAACAGGCACAAGATGATGCAGAATGATTTATATACAAAAGATCCACCAGCAGATGCTTTTAATCATATCATATTTTAGTTCTCAAATGCATATAGAATATAATTTTTTAAGCTTTTAGCGATTTGTTTTGTGGAACACAGTAAAGTATGCAAAGTCAGAAGTACTCATAGAATCCATATTTTCTAAATTCTCCCAACAGTTTATACAGTTCAATTGGGAATGATGTTTTGCTCTTAAAAACAGGCACAAGATGATGCAGAATGATTTATATACAAAAGATCCACCAGCAGATGCTTTTAATCATATCATATTTTAGTTCTCAAATGCATATAGAATATAATTTTTTAAACTTTTAGCGATTTGTTTTGTGGAACACAGTAAAGTATGCAAAGTCAGAAGTACTCATAGAATCCATATTTTCTAAATTCTCCCAAAAGTTTATAAAATAGGATTTTCTTTAAAATTCTTAACTTGAATTTCCTTATTATATGTGATATGTTACCTTTAAAATCAGACAGACAGTAAAATGTCAGACTTATGCAAAGAGTAACTACATTATTTCTATGGTGGGAAGCCTGTTAATTGGTAAAATAATTTTACTGGCTTTGCAGATTATTATATTACTATCCATTGAATGATATAACAGTACGTGCTTTATTTTCTACAGTAGTATACTTTTTAAAAATGGATTATTTTTTAAAATATTTTTAGAATAATTCTGTTATTTGGGTGCTCCTGATGTGTGACTTTTAACAATTTTATACGTTTGTAAAATTTATATTCTGTATTTTATTATTTTGGGCCTATAATCATTACTTCCCAGGTTATCAATTGGGAAAGTTTAAATCTGCTCTGTAGAACTATTTCCACTAAATTTTAAGAGGTCCTTGTTTCACTTATTGAACTGAATTCTCATATTCTTGAATTGGGTGAATAACTCCCACGTTTTCATTACCTATGCTTTGGTGGCGTGGATGCCTTGGTGATAGATATATGATAATATTGTGTGTGCATTGTTTTGCATTTAAAGGTGGAAGAATCAATAGCCGTGATGTCTGGATTTATAACTCACAGTTAAATATTTGGATCAGAGTTGCCTCTCTAAACAAAGGCAGATGGCGTCACAAAATGGCTGTCCTCCTTGGTAAAGTAAGAGAAACCACTTTTTATTACTATTGCTGGCACATTTCCAAAATAAATGCCACAGCTGAATCCTTCATTTTACTCTCTGTCTGGCTATTTTGGATTCAAATGTTATTTCCTTCCATTTCTGACCTCAGTAGATAAACTGAAGATATAAACAATATTACACTGTACTTTTGAATGGATATTTTGTTCTCCCAATTTGGAATTCATGGCAGTGCAGCACATTTCTCTTTTCATGCACCATTGGAGTCCAAATGCCTAAGAAGCATTGGCAAATAAAGGAGTTACATCAAATACAGAGACAGGCCGATGTCTAATTCAAGCAATTTTTTTCTTTTTACTGACTTTGGCAGTCAAGCAGAGATATATTTATCTAAAGTGATGTTATTTTATCTTTTTTGTTTGTGCAAGTAGAGACAAAATGAATTTAAATATTAAGATAAACTCACCAACATATTTTAAGGAAAATGTGTTCTTGGCTGCAGCAAATGAATATCATAAAAAATATTAACACATATTTTGGGTTCTGAACTGTCCGTAGGAACTGGAGAATCAGCTGTAGACTGGTGGTTTCCAAACTTTTTATTTTATTTATTTATTATTTAAATTTTTTTTTTTTTTATTTTAGCACATTACAGGGGTACAAATGTTCAGGTTACATATATTGCCTTTGCCTCACCGGAGTCAGAGCTTCAAGCGCGTCCATGCCCCAGACAGTGTGCGCTGCACCCATTAGGTATCCCTTATCTGAAATGCTTGGGACCAGAACTATTTCAGATTTCAGATTTTTTCAGATTATGTAACATCTGCCTTATACTGGTTGAACATACAAAATCTGAAATGCTCTAATGAGCATTTCCTTTGAGCATCTTGTCCTCACTCAAAAGCATTTGAATTTTAGAACATTATGAATTTCAGATTTTCAGATTTGGAATGATCAACCTGTATATACCCTCTTTTTAAAAGTTAAATATAATATAAAAATCTATTTCCTAAAACAAATAGAAACACAGCAGTTAGAGCACCTTTATTATAGATGGGGTGCTGCCCAATTTGTGTATGTTAAAAAAAATTCAGCAGTTGTACCAAGGAGTCACTTGGAGTTTTTAGCTTCTCCCTGTCCTTGTCTCTTTCAGCTCCTCCAAAGCCACCTCAAAGTAATGAATAATCTCAGTAAAAGCAGCATCCTTGCTTGCTCATATATCTTTAACTAGTCTCCTAGCACTCCTTTCTAAAAAGATTGCTGCCTCTTGCTTCCTCCTATGGAGACATTTCAGAGTCACCAGTGAAAAAAACAGAACTTCTCTAGTTGAAACAGATGGTGGCCTGGAGCCCTTCTCACACAGGCTCCCATCAGTCCTCCTTCCCCTATTTCCCCGCAGAGGTTTCCTAAAACCTCCGTGCTATAGAATATGAGAGCTTCTCAACACATAGTTTAAAAGCTATTGTTGATTCCTAAGGACCTCAATTTAGTATGCTGCTGCTATCGACAAGGCCAATGAAATAATAAGGACCTTAAGAGAGATGTATTGGAAATAAAATATTAATATTAATAGAATCTTTTCTAAGACCATTGATTTGTCTGTACCTACTATATTATATATGGTTTTGATAGCTATGCCTCAAGAATGGCGAAATACTACTGGAAAGAGGGGCTAAAATAATAAAGGGATTGGAAGAAGATGATATCTGACTAAAAAAGTTGTAATTATTTAGTCTAGACATATAAAGGCAAATGACAGTGACCAATGTATAAAAACCATATATGTATTGGTGAACTCAAATTTATTTGACAAATATTAATATACTTGACTTGAAAGTACCCAAAGCTCAGGAGCACTAAATCAAGAAATAAAATTCCCATCTTACACAGCAAGTATTTGATTCATGTAAATCATTAACCTAAAAATTATAGGTTGAATTCAAGGTCATAAAATTATTAAAATTTATAAATATAAATACTCTTAAGAAAACCTGGGATGGTTTGGAGTATAGAACCTTAGAGTAGGAAGGAATCATAGAGACTATTTAATGTAACTTTGTGTGTAAAGACAAAGTTCTTTATAAACTTGGTTTATAAATAATCCGCAAAATGATATCATGTGATAGGTATTATTACTGTCTACATTTTATAATTAAGAAAATAAATACTGAGTCTCCAAGAGGATAGATAAACTGCCCTTATGTTGGGTGGCAGAGCTAGATATGAACCCAGCTGTCCTGGCTTCAAAGCCTATGCCCTTAATTGCTACATTGTGCCACAGGTTCCATACCCCTTATAGCTGTGTGGCCTTTTGTAAGTTACTTAACCTGTCTGAGCTTCATAGTATTGGGGACACAAAACCACCAACGGATCATTTTAACATAATGTGAGAAATGCATGACAGAACTGGTATTGGCTACTGTGAAAATTTGAGGAGCACAGAAAAATAAATTGTGGATAAATTTGAATGACAGGGTATGAAATTTGGCCTTGACCCTTAGACATTCATTGTTAACTATTAAAAGGAATTGATGAAGTATTTTAGGAAGATTAATCTGTGGCTTAGAGAGCACAATGGTGAAGATCAAGAGGTTATTTGAGGGGTATGAAATGATGTGGACCCTGAAGTAGGGTAGTGGCAATGGGAAACAAAAGGAAAGGATGGATTCAAGAGATGATGTGGAGGAAGGCTCAGTAGAACCTAATAGTTAATTAGATATAGAGGGAAGAATTGATGATGACTGTCCATAAAGAGAAATGTGGATTTTAAGCTGGAGAGCTTCTTCAGGTTAAAAAAGAAGATATATTTCTTATATATCACATGATGCTTAATAAATATCTTACTTTGGGAGGCCGAGGCAGGAGGACTGCTTTAGGTCAGGAGTTCAAGACCAGCCTGTACAAGAGTGAGACCCCATCTCTACAAGAAATAGAAAAAATTAGCTGGACGTGGTGGTGCGTGCCTGTAGCCCCAGCTACTCGGGAGGCTGAGACAGGAGGATCGCTTGAGCCCAAAAGTTTGAGGTTGCAGTGAGCTATGATGACACCACAAGCACTCTAGCCAGGATGACAGAATGAGACCCTGTCTCAAAAAAAGAAAGAAAAATCTTATTGATTATTTCATCTATTATATAAAGATATTAATTCGTGCTACCTTTCTCATATTTGTGAAAGGAAAATGTATGTGAAAGCTCTTTGAAATATAGAGTTCATTATGTATCAGGTACTTTTCTAGGCACTTCAGGGGCGAAAAGATATGTCTGCCTTCAAAGTTCTTACTGTCTAGTAATCCTTACATAATATTTTTATTTCATAGCTTTATTACTTTATAATAATCAAATATTTCATTATCCATGAGTATAAATATTTAAGCTAAGTCATAAATTCTCAGTGTGAACAATATTACCTCCAAGGGGGTGGTAAAGACTGGTTCTTGCAGGGTGAAAAAAATAATACTTTCTCATGTATAAATAACACTTTCATGCCTTATACATGAAAGTAAGGTATGTGGATATACATAAAGTAAGATAAACAGATACACAATTTATCTGTGACATTAAAATTTCATTGAGGGGGGAGCTATCAGGAAAAAAATACTTAAAAAGACTCCATGGTGGTGGCAGTGGGGTGATGATAAAAAAAAAAAATGCTCAGAAACTCTGAGCTAAATATATTACAAATACGGTTATCAAGAGCTTTTTAAAGGGGAGAGATCCCTCTTTAATCAACTAGTTCAGAATTCAGACTTTTGATAATTAAGATTTTTCCATGTATTTTACACATAGGTGTATGTTGTTGGAGGCTACGATGGGCAAAACAGACTTAGCAGCGTAGAATGTTACGATTCCTTTTCAAATCGATGGACTGAAGTTGCTCCTCTTAAGGAAGCAGTGAGTTCTCCTGCAGTGACTAGCTGTGTAGGCAAATTGTTTGTGATTGGTGGAGGACCTGATGATAATACTTGTTCTGATAAGGTAAGCTGTATTCTCTTAAAGAAATTACCAATGGTGTCTATAAGAAGGAAAATACAGAAGACTCTTAACAAGTAGGTAGCTAGGTTGCTTAGTGTGAGGGGGTCTTTGAAAAATTGGTACCTTATACTTTTGGGGGGAAAACACTGAATTCTGGGTTGCTAAAGTGAGACCTTAATGTATCCAAAAATTTGCTATAACAAATGTGATCCAATCTTTTTGAAATGAGACTAATCTCAATGTCAAAGTTTTATAATATATAAATTATTCTAAGCCTTTTATTACTATCATCTATAGAATCTAAAAATTATTCATGCAAAACACAGTTGGGAAGTAAATTAACAAAGGACAAGACATAGTAAATATATTGCTTCCAACTGGGTCATTTTCTGCACACTTTTATAGTATTTTTTAGGACAGAGATAGGAAAGGAAACCTCTGTAGTGTTAATAGAGGATGGCTCAAAGTTCCCACAGTTCATTCAGTTCATTGCACTCCTGGGACAAGAGAGCGTACCATCCTGACATCCCAGGAATACCATGTTTATTCTGGAAAAAAAGTGTCTAATGCCTAATTGGTTTAGCAATGTTAACTGAATTTTATCATTCGATTAATTTTTTTCTAAATTAAATTTAAATATAATGTCAAATGTTATTCATTTAGAATTCATTAATTCAGAATTTGTGATAATTCAGAGTAGACTGAATTGAGATTTACTTATGTTCTTTTGAAGAAAGGACTCCCTAAAAGTGTAAAGAAATTATATTCAGATTGAGGTATGGTTATCCTATGTAACACAATTTTTTAAAAATTTAGATTGTTAATTTCAGTGGAAATAAGTAAAATAAGCCTGGCGACCATTCATCCTAGAAACAATCTGTTTGTTATTCTTTTCTGCTTGACAGTAATAAATTTGCATTTCTTTTGAGAATTTTCATAATTTAGACATTTCACTATCAGGCTAACCTTCCTTAATTCTCTGGATTAACGAGATTTTATTTTTAATCATGTTTCTATATATTGGTAGACTATTAAATAAATTTGTATTTTTGTTTAGAAATTATAATTAAATATTTTTATATGTTATTAGGTTCAATCTTATGATCCAGAAACCAATTCTTGGCTACTTCGTGCAGCTATTCCAATTGCCAAGAGATGTATAACAGCCGTATCCCTTAACAACCTGATATATGTTGCTGGTGGACTGACAAAGGCAATATACTGTTACGATCCAGTTGAAGATTACTGGATGCATGTACAGAATACATTCAGCCGACAGGTAATAATATAAAACAGTCCAAAAGAAAAATAAATCTAAATCTAAGAGGGGGGGACCAAGTACATGATCATTATTAAAACACTGGGATTTTAAATTTAAAATACTTCATGTATGCATGAATTATTTTGTAATTTTTAAAAATTCCACATAAAGCATTATGGTATACCTGTTTTGAACTCCCTCCAAGGAATTGTTTTATTGAAATAACTTCTTTTTTACCATCCCATAGTGAAGTATCTGCTGTACTTGGGTGTTGATTTTTTTTCCCCCGTGACCTTTTTCAAAATCCTGCTCCAGTCCTTATCCTCTCTCTCTTTCATGTTTCAGAAGGGAGGAAATGTTCCCAGACTTGGGTTGCTTCTCTGGTTAGAGGCTAGGTAACTGGTAAAGGAAATGGTTGTGCTCAGGTGTCTTTCATCCGCACACTCCACCCGGAGCCCTACTCCCTGCCTCCACTGCCACCCCAAGAAGGCCTGCCCTTAAACCTTTTGATTCATGGCTCTACTCTCCTTCCTTCTACCACGAAAATGCTTGATGGTTCTGCTGCTGGAAATCTGGCTATACTCGTACCACTCTAGAGATTTTGTACTCTCAAAGGTGACTACTAATAATCCCCTCAGTCTCATTCATATTCTCTTGTTTTTCTACCCATTCCTTAAATATGGGTATTCCTTGAGCCTCTTTCCTCTGCCTTCTTCCCAGTTTATACTCTATTCCTGAATGATTTTATCTACTCCATACTGATGACTTCTAAGTCTTTATCTCCATGAAACCTCTCTCCTATGGTCCCAATTCAAATTTCCAACTGCCTATTTGATATTTTTCATGGGTGTTACAAGATTTTAAACTTAAAATAGAACTCACCTTCATTCCCAAACCTACTTTTTCTATATTTCCAAACAACCTAGAAAGTTAATTTATTAGATTTTCCTCACTTTCTCTTAATTTAAATCAATCCAGCATATCAGTTCAATATCCTCAAGAGTTTTTCTCTTATTTTTCCCATTTCTATTGTTCCTACTTTTGTTCAAGTTCTCATCAGTTCTTACCTAAACAGAAACAATAATATCTAATTAGTTTTCCTTTCTCTAATATCTTGCCTCTCTAATCCTTTTGCCACCAATTATTTTCCAACAAATCTAATTATGTCTCTTCCCTGATTGGAAACCTACTGAATGAAATCCAGAAGTTTTACCATGCCATTCTAGACCTCTATTTTCTGACCTTTGCTTGTTCTTTCAGCTTTACTTTCTATAGTGTGAAATGAATTATTATATCTGGTAGAAGTAATTTCCTGATAGGAATAGTTGTTTTCAAGGTTGCTTGCTTCATTTAATTGTGATCATTATTATCTGAAATTATGTTAATAAGCAGATGATATAATTATATATTGTTTTAGAATCATCATCTATAAAGTTCACAACTATAAAGTTCAATAGCGGGAACTAATTTATATCTGTAAATTAAAATTTTTTTGTTTTTATTGTATTCAGAACTTTTAGAACTTATAGAAAGAGCTCATTGTACTTTAAATGAAAAATATTATAATTTGGCCCATATTGATACAATTCATGGTGGTGTGGTATTTTGGAAAAAAGTGTCATTCATTAATGACAATGGGCCAAGTCATTCTGGATATATATAAACTCTCATAGAGGCATTTTTAAGTAATCACTAATTCTTTCAGGCCTGAAGATAGTAGCCTTCTATTATATAAGTCCATCAAGATTTAATTTCTTCTACAAAAGCGAAATTTATATACAACAAATCTGGTCTAGTAAAAATGCTTATTGAACTTGTTAATTTTCTATTTCATTGTTGGTTCTGTGGAACCAAGATAATAAGATGCAGTAACTTTCTGAATTAAAGTTAAATGTAAATGGAAGAATATTTGATCTCCAGTATAAACAAATCCATGAAATAGCGAATTTTTAGTGTCAGTTCTTTCTTTGAAAAATTACTCATCTTTACAAGAATTTTTTTTACATAGTAACTATATTATTGACAGAGAAGAGTAAAATTTAACTAAGAATTCCATTATGTGGAAAGTTAACTGTAAAATGTTATTTGCTTCATTTTTATGTCCCAGTCAAGGCCCCCTAATAACACAGTTTTGTTAATTTGGTTATAAATATTGCTCTCATTCATTCATTCAACTTGTAGGTAATCTCATGTAATGAATAATGCTACTCCTTGGTCATGTATGTAATAGCTACTTTCTATAATAAACTTCCTGTAATAGGAGAAGCAAGTCAAACTCTTCAAAGATATTTTTGTTTAATTTCTGTTAAATTAAAACCGTTCTATCAATCTACCATGTCCACCCTACCTCCACATCTTGGCCCCAATTACTAATATATAATCTATTTTAACACTCACTTCATCCATGTATTGATAAAATTATCCAGGACAAGAGTTGGGCAAAAGGGAGCTTAGCTCATGTCTCCTTGCGTTATTTTATGTGTCAGTTTGTTACCAAATCCCTTATCTTCAATGGTTAATTTTTTTTTTTTTTTTATGTATTTGGTTAAACAGGAAAACTGTGGTATGTCTGTGTGTAATGGTAAAATATATATCCTGGGTGGAAGACGGGAAAATGGAGAAGCCACAGACACTATTCTCTGTTATGATCCTGCAACAAGTATCATCACAGGGGTAGCTGCAATGCCCAGGCCAGTGTCCTATCATGGTTGTGTGACTATTCATAGATACAATGAGAAATGCTTTAAGCTCTGAAGCCCGGATACCTCACCCAAGAAGCCACACCGATCCAAGACGAGATGTTTTTAAAACTCCGGAGTGGGAACTTACCTCCTTTGTACCATATGCAAAAAATAGTAAAAAATAACAATTTGGTGCCTTTCTCCCCCAAATATCAGTCTTTCAAACTGTAATAAAGCCTTTCCTATAATAGAAAAAAGAATTCTTTTTGTTAAAGGTAACAGTGGTTGTGGTGGTTGTTGCTTGGCCTTTGAGAGTGTACCTTTTTAAGTATTTGTAAGAAGCCTATGTGGAGTAGAAAATAATGTCTGCATACCTTTTAGGAACCTGTGAATAGTCTCTTCATTTATGTATGTTTATCTGCAAGACTGTATATTCCTTATTTTGTCATATATGTAGAGAAAATTGCATGACTTGAGGCTTCATTTAGGTTGAATCACCTAATGTTCAGAATGCATTCTAAGGGGGAAAAAATCAGTTTTAAAAATTTTTGTCACTCACAAAGTATATCCAAACTGATTAATTTTATTGAAGGTTTTTTTTTTTCCCCTGTAATTGATAAAAATATAATGACAACAATTCACGTATTGTAAAATACTAATTATTGTAACTTTATTCTTAGAATTGCTGTCTATTAAACATGTTTTGCAGGGCGGAGCCGGTAGGTAGAAGATACAAAAAAATAAGTTCTCCTAAAAGGGGGATTTACATTACAGGTTAATTCCTCAGAAAAAATTAAATAACCATTGAAGAAAAAATGACCCATTGTGGCTCTCAAAGTATTCATGCATCATCTCTAAATCCTCTAAGGAAGCTCCTTTTCTTGAATCTGACAATGAGTTGAAATCCATTTTGCAATATTGTCTTGTGAAAAACAAGGACAGGTTTTCTCCCCAGCCCAGTGGGGTTTGGTCTCATTAGTATGATGTTTTGGGTGAGGACCTTTTCCTTGGGTTATTTCCTTGGGCTATTTTCTTGTGAACAGCTAAAGATCCTGAGAGTCTCTACTGTTAAGGTACCTTTAATAGGATAAAGCAGGGACCAGCTATCTCAGTGGGTCCATTTTTCTTTTAAAGTTAGCTGTCTGAAAAAAACTTAGCAGTAGTTCCCATCTTCTAAGATAAGTCTTTCATTTGGTACCCATTGTGTAAAACATTGATCAACATTTTCAAGCTTCTATACAACAAACTGCTTTTGTCTAAATTTCTCAACTCCAGTTTATAAAGCTTATCAATTTTCAGGGGCAAATGTAAAATTTTTTTCTAAGACAGATAGATATGGCAGGAACTATAGCATAAGTGACTATCATGATTCTGGGTGGACACCTAATAATTTTCAACATTTTAGGGATGTTCCAGGTAGCTTGCTCTATTTTGACTTCCCAGTCACTATTGTCTCTCACATTATAATTGTATATTCCTTGTCATAGGAGAGATGATGCAAATATGTGATTATAGTGTTGCCAGATTTCTGTTAAAACCAAGATTGTAATCAAAAACCTAACATTAGTAAACTTTTTTTCTCATCTTAGAATGATACAGAGATTTCAAATAGTCATTGGAAACTTTAATCCTTTAATGTGTAGCTAGAATTTCCTAGAATCTAAATTCTGAGGAAAACTCTGAAAAACTTACAAATTTTTAGGGAATTTTTATTTTTTAAATCATAATTTTAAAATGATACATACCTTTTTGTGATAACTATCAGAGCAATTTAGAAAACAATTTTCCATTATTTTAGTTGAAAGATAGTTGTAGGTACAATTGGGATACTTCAATTTTAGAATAAACATCTACTTCTGCATTATACTTTTATAGATAATAGAACCTATGTAGTTCAAAAGTTATTTACAGTAAATGAGATAATGTATGAAAAAGTGTTTTGTAAATGCTAAGGATTATACAAATGATAGTTGTTATTTTTCATGTGTATTTGTAAGATCTTGCCCATTCATAAATACAGATATTTCACATAAAAAAGACTTTCTCAAGATAACTTTGTATTCTAGTATTTTTGTCTATTATGAAAGTATTAACTATTTACTTTTATTTTGTTACACATTTATTTTTAATATCCATGTGTTTATTATAGTAAATTTGAAATGAGATCCTAAAAATTTGTTTAAACACCTCATAGTGGTATGTTTAATTTCTTTCTCTACATAATTTAAAATTACATAAATTAAGTAGTTGTAATTTATGTTGAAGGCCACCAAGAATTTAGCTTGAATTTTGGAAAATTTAAGTAACCATTTTTAAAGTTACCCAAATCTTTTTTTTTTTTTTTTTTGAGACAGGGTCTCGCTCTGTTGCTTGGTCTAGAATGCAGTGGCGTTGTCATAGCTCACTGCAACCTCAAAATCCTGGGCTCAAGCGATCTACCTGCCTCGGCCTCCTGAGTAGCTGGGACTACAGGTGCGCACCATACCTGGCTAATTTTTCTGGTTTTTGTAGAGATGAGGTCTTGCTATGTTGCTCAGGCTGGGCTTGAACTCCTAGCCTGAAGTGATCCTCCCACTTCAGCCTCCCAAAGTGCCAGGATTATAGGCATGAGCCACCATACATAGCTCATTATTTTAATTTTTCAAAATTATTTATCCTCCTATACTAATTCTTAATTAGATAATGGTGTTAGCCTTGATAAAAAAGAATCTTAGAGTATAATTAGTATATCAAAAGGGAAATATTAACCAAATTGGTGTCAGATTATATTCACTCAGTTATCACATAGTTGACAGATTTTTCTTTTAATAGGTGATGCTCATATGAGCCTTTGGGTTAGAATTTATGTATATATGCACGTGTATATATGTAGATAGTATGGTTGTATACACACATATATACATACACCAAGAATTTTAGCAGTCTGCGATGGTCATAAAAAAAGCACATAAAGTAAAAATTAGCTGACCATACTAAATTCAATTCCAGAAGACTCTTATTTGGGCATTTTGAGAGCTTTTTTACATTTGAAAGTGCATAATGAGTATTAGTAATAATGACTTGTACACAGTCAGAATCTATATAACACATTTGGTTTTACAAGGTCAGAAGAAATGAGTTTGCTAAACGCAGCTGTTAGGATACCTCAGTTGGAAAGGGAATTCAAAGGTATGCTTTGTGGAATAACAGAAAAGTACAGTTGGTTTTGTTTTCTGTGGGTTTTGTTTCATGAACTTTAATCATTTTTGATGTTTTCCTCTATGTGAGTGAGCTACAAAGTGATCTAATTTTTATAGCAGAAGAACTTCCTCCTTTTCTTCTCTAATCTTCCTGCTGACTTTACTGCACAGGTATGAAATGGTAGCATATTGGATCTTTAGTAAGCTTTTTTTTTTTCCTAGATGACTGAAATATAGCTATTTACTCCATTTAAACCAGGTGTTCAGAAAAGATGATGTAAATACTCAGGGAGGGTATTAACTTGTCATTTTTGCCTGTTTGGGGTATTTAAAGTGCCATAACTAAATAACCTTCACTTCATGGTTCTAGAGTAAATTTAATTTGGTATAAAGGGGCTTCACACATGACAGTGGTTAAACATTCATCCTTTTATATTTAGAAAGATGAAAATGTTTTGTGGACTGATACATTTTCTTTTAGTGAATATGAATTATTTATCTCTACTGTCAAATACCCTTTTTGAAACTCAGGAAAGACAAAGGTTCAATTATATCACTTTTGTCATTATGCAAACCAGGTATGTGTTTGTTTGTTTTTATTTTTTCTATTGTCTGGATATGGCAATAGATTTTTTTTAAAAATTGCTGTGAGAACCTATACATGAAAAGAGGGGTTAAATTATTTGTGTGTGCCTTTTATGTCTTGAGATTTATATGGAGAAAAGACAACATCTACTTCAAATTGTATTTTCAAAGAGGAGAGAGCTATTTATATGGTGCCAAGTGACAAGACAGTGTCTCTTAAAGGCTTCCTATGGACTGCCTTTGTTTTAGTAAACTCAAGACACCAGTTAACCTCAACATAGTTTTGGCTTTATTAGAATTTTTTGTGCATCATATTAAAAGCCAGGTTTACATCACTTCACCCCATTATTCTTTTTAGTTAAATAAATTTAAGTTCACCATACCAAGTAACCAGAATGGGGCAATTTGGTTGACCTTTAAGGCAGTAGGTTTGACTAGCTAGCTATACTTACTGTCACATCTAATGCTAGGCACCAGAAACCACTTGAGCCAGGAGTGTGAACTGATAATTCCAGAGATGTTTGCAACATACTTTAGACATTTTTAAGTGTTTTATATGAATGTTTTACATTTGTGTGATGGCCTTAGATATTAAATTTACCTAGTGCTGAAAGATCATCATAAATAATTTTTTTAGGACAGCAACAGTCATAACTTATTTTATATATTGTTCCAAAGAAAATAATTTGTTTTAATGTTTTTAAAATAACTGCACCTGAATTGTTTATGTGCCTTAAGTTCTCTAGTACTATTTCAACTCTTTTCCAATTTAAATATTAAAGTTTACCTTAGATAAGGTTCATATTTGTTTCCTATAGAGTAAATAAACTTCCCCTTCTTAAATTTTTTAATGGGCACCAACCATGTGGTTGCTTGGCAGAACGAGAATATTACGGGAGGTTGGTGAGTGTTTGGAGTTTTATTATATTTTTTGTTATTATTTTTTGATACTAGGTGCTGTTTAAGATATTCAGATGAACATCTATCTTACACTGATAAACCCTTGTAAACATCATTTGCAATATCTACATCTAGTGTAAAAAAAAGTATATCTACTTATTTTTGTTCCATTCTGATGTACTATTTTTTTTTTCCTCTACAGACTTTTTCATTTGACTTTCTTGAAAAAGCACTTACTCTTCCCGCCCCCATCACCCCTCCCCATAGTTTCTTCATTTACAATTTTGTTGAGAGCTTCCAGAGCTATCTAAAACAACACAATTTTACAGTTGAACAAAAGTATAATCTGCTTTACAACTAGTACAGACCTGTGGCAGCCAAAAGTCATTTGCTTTCAGTTAGAGGCTCCAGAGTCTTCACAGTGGAAAAAAAAAAAAAAAACGCCTTGTATTTCATTGTTCTCAATTCAGTTGTAGTACATGTAGTATATTTTGTTT
>NW_012133858.1:19798344-19836758 GCF_000956105.1 Propithecus coquereli | reverse complement strand
ATATTATATATATAATTATGTGTAATTGTGTTAGGTTATTAAGTACAAAATGTCTGATTTACTTAAGTACTAAGTTTGACAATTGCTATCTCTGACATTTCACTTTGACACTTTGTTTTATTTTTATTGTGAAGGTACATCCTCAGTCTTTCAAATGCACATTTTGGCTTGTGATTATCTTTGAGGTTTTTTTAGAGCAATTTTTATGAAACCAAGAATAAGTCAAAAATTGTGTTATTTTCGAATATGAGTTCCATCATGGAACCAGTGCAGCACAGACAGCTCAAAATATCAACAAAATGTTTGGGAAGGCTGTGGCTAATGAATGCACAGTAAGTCGATGGTTTTAGAAGTTCTATTCTGGTGATTTTAATCTTAAAAATGAGCCACATGGGTGACCTGAGACCAAGGTGGACAATGATGAGCTGAAAGCTGTAGTGGAAGCGAATCCACCTCAGCCTACACGTGAATTAGCAGCAAGGTTTGACATTACTATTCCAACAATATTGGACCATTTGAAACAAATGGGCAAGGTAAACAAGCTGGATAGATGGGCTCCACATGAATTAAACAAGCATCAGAAGAGAAATTGTCTCAAAGATTGCCTTTGATTGCTGTCAAGACATAAAAGTGAACCATTTCTACACCATATTGTTACATGTGATGAAAAATGGATTCTTTTGACAATCGCAAGCATTTGGCACAATGGCTGGATAAAGATGAAGTGCCAAAGCACAGTCCAAAACCGAATATTCATCCAAAAAAGCTAATGGTGTCTGTTTGGTGGTCAAGCGCTGGTATTATCCACTACAGCTTCATGAAACCTAGTCAATCGATTACAGCGGATGTCTATAGCAACCAATTAGATGAAATGATGAGGATGCTTGTGATTAAGCAGCCAACATGGGTCAATAAAGACAGGCCAATCCTCTTGCAAGACAATGCTGGACCACATGTCGTACAAACAGCGCTGCTCAAACTACAGAAGCTAGACTTGGAAACTCCCTGTCATCCACCGTATTCCCTAGACCTTGCACCAATTGACTACCACTCCTTCCAGGCTTTGGACCACTCCTTGCAAGGAAAAATATTCAGTTCTCAACAAGCTGTGGAAAATGCCTTTCACAATTTCATTGCTACTCGCTCTCTAGGCTTCTTCGCTGCTGGCATAAGCAAGCTATCGTTAAGATAGTTTAGGCGCATACTTTGATTAATTGTACTGCTTCTTGTTTGAGATACAATTACACTTTTGATTTGAAATCAGACATTTCATGTTTAATGACCTAATATATAAATATATGAAATCAATTTTTTAGTCTGAACCACATTAAAGTATTATTCAAAAACAATTTTAATTACTAGAAGGTAATCTATAATATTTGCACTCCGGTGTTCTTTTGGTTCTCGAAAGTATCCCTATAGCAGTACTGAGGGTAAAGAACTTAAGAAAATTTATTTCAAATAAATTTGAACTAGATGAGAAGGCATGGGCTTATTATTTACTGGAGAGGTAATGTCTTAATTTGTATTGACAAAAGTAAATTTTTGAAAAGATACAAAATATGTCATAGGAGCACATACAATGCTTAGCTGTGCATGCTTAGTATTACAGTTATGCCATCAAAATAAAATGGCAAGTTAGAGTGCTTTTTAAGTAGGAAATGTTAAAGATGTTTTCATTTGACTGAACTCTGTAGCCACATCTGCAAAGTGCACAGGCTTCAGGTCTGGTTCCAACTAGTGCTCTGCCATCGAGCCATTTACGTCTCTTGAGTCTGACTTTTCCTCTTTAGGGAAATACAGCTATGATACTCACAGGCTTCTTGCAAAGAGATGAGATTATGCAGTGTATGTTGAAGGGTGAACATGGTCCTGGCACAGAAAAGCAGCACGTAAATGTTGGTTTAAGATATTCAGATAAGCATCTATCTTATACTGTTGGTGCCTTCTCTATGCAGCTGGTCTGGCCCAGCTGACAAAAATGCAATGTGCAAAGGCAGGGAAGGAATTGAAAGAATTAAAAATATTCATTAGCTCATATTTGGAAAACCATGGACAATGGATAAGTAGGAGTCTCTTGTATTTTAAATTTTCTCTTTAACAAAAATCACCCGCTCTCCTAATGGAATGTGGGGAAAAATGGACTATGCCTTCCTTCTGCTTCTCTGCTATTTATTAACTGGTAATGGAGACAGAAAATCAGAAATTATGGTTTCCTCCCAGTTATATTGGGGTCTTTTTGAAGACTAGAACTAAATCTTGTTGTATTAGTCATACTTTTTATTTTCCATATTTTATAATGTTTTGACACCTTTTGGAGGCCTTGTTGACTGGAGAGAGGCTGCCTGTCTCAGGACTAGCTAATTCCTGGAGACAGCAGTAAACACCTCCCAGTGAGCCTGCCTTCCACATACAAACCAACGAATCCCATGTCCATATCTCCAACCACCTCCTTTATCTAACTCTCACATACCAAGCCATTATTTTCCCTTCCCTAATTCAACCCAGGGCCAGGTACCAGACAACTAGGGGCAGTCTTGTGCCTCAGAGTCTGCCAGAATTATTCAAACTAGCCAATCTAAGCCGTTAACTTTGCCCTCCCTTGCCTTTCCCCAGGATGCCCCAGTAAAGGCTGTTGCCTATGCTTTCCCCTCACTCCTTTCTGCCTCCTGACCAACACTGGCTCTTCCCTCTGTGGCCATGCCTGTCATTTGCAGGCAAACTGTGAATAACATTAACCTTTTCTTCCAATGGCATTGACCTCTCCATGTCATCACTCAGTGACCTTTATAAATTAAGATTGAGGCACAAATCATTTGTTCATTTTGGTATTCTAATACCATGCTTGGCACAGAGGTACTTGTTTTCAGCACCAATTCTGGTTTTTAGGGCTGTATCAGAGTCTGTAAAAATAGACCTGAAAACAGGACTTTTGAGTCACGGTTCGATAAATGCAATATTCCATACTTGCATATTATAACTGAAGTGCTAAAGAGGAATTTGTGCTAAAGAAACAAGGCTTTAAGCATTCTCATATTTTTATTTTGATAAAATGTGATAAGTCTCCCAATGGAAGGAGAAAAGACAATTTTTAAAGATCTTAGTTAGTTGTTTACCACACATTACATTCTTTTTTTTTTTGAGACAGAGTGTCACTCTGTTGCCTGGGAGAGAATGCAGTGGCGTGATCATAGCTCACTGCAACCTCACACTCCTGGACTCAAGCGATCCTCCTGCCTCAGCCTCCCAGGTAGCTGGGACTATAGGCACACACCACCATGCCCAGCTAATTTTCCTATTTTTTGTAGAGATGGGGGTCTTTCTCTTGCTCAGGCTGGTCTCGAACTTCTGACCTCAAATGATCCTCCCGCCTTGGCCTTCCAAAGTGCTAGGATTACAGGTGTGAATCACCGCGCCTGGCCCCACACATTACATTCTACTGAGATTTGGTAAGATACCAGTGATAGTAAGACTTTATAGGAATTCTATGTCAACACGTGAGTAAACAGAGCAGGCAAAACAAAATACACAGCAACTCTTCTCTAAGAAGCTTTCTAGCATGATGTGGTAGTCATGGAAATGGGCCTGGCTGACCTCCAACTACAGAGAGCATAACTGACCAAATGATTCCCCAGCTGCCTTGCATTTGTGCTAAGGCCACACCTCCCACTGGCTGTTCCCCGCCAATGACTTGAGGCAGGAATACTAAGGCACACCTGTTCCTGGGAGAGACGCAGGTCCTTTCTGATGGATTTTGGCTCCAGGACTCCCCTTCTGCTTTGTTCAACCTTCATTTACATGGCAATGTAGGATCCTTCTACCCAACTTTCTCTTCCTTCTTCACTTGTTTTGGGGATCTAATGGCACTCCAAGCCTTCTCTGGCTCTCTTCCTCTATGTTTTCCCTCATAGGGCATATCCTTGCATGTTTTGCTAAAATCCTTGCATGTTTAATCCTATCTTGGCATCTGCCTCTTACACAGGACTAGCGTATGTGGCAACCCCTCTTCCCCCAAGAAAAGGTCTCTTAGGAATCATTGCCCTAGCCCTGATCACAAAGTTAGCATTATGGAGCCATCAACTGAACCTGGTTTTCTGAAAATCCTAGTTGTTACACTTAGACTAGGGTTGGTGACAACATAATGTGAAAATACAGTTTCGAAGTCAGAACTGTGTTCAAATGCTAGCTTTAAAGCTTACTACCTGTGTGTTTTGGGGCAAAATATTTAACCTTTCTGAGCCTCAGTTTTGTCTCTTCCTATATGGATTTATCATGAGCATTAATTTAGAATGTAAAAGCACTTAGCACAGTGCTTGGCAATGGTGCTTAGTCAGCAATGGTAGTTATTAACAGCTTAGAGATTTTATTCATTTATTTATTTGACAAACTTGGAGTCCTTAATACAAGTCAGGCAAAATGTTTCCTGCTGGGGTTGCAAAAATGAATATGACATTCCCTGTCCTCAAGAAGGACAAATGCCAGGTTCTTAATACACTGCAGTCTGGCTCACATACTCATAACCCAGCCGAAATTGTCCTTGCCAGATCACCAATTACATCTTTTTTGCTAAATCTGAAGTCCTTGTCTTGTTTAATCCCCCTACAACTTTGAAGCTGTTGGTTACACTTTTTCTGTCTTGACTACAGTCACAGAACTCTTTCCTACTTTTCTTTTTACTTCTTTTATGGGCTCTTTCTCCACCTCATCAGGCTTCCCTCTTACTCTGCAGAAAATTACTCTGGGTAGTTTTACCTACTCCTAAGTCTCCAGTTTTGACTGTATTTGATGACTCCAAAATCTAATGTTCAGTCAAGATTCATATATCCAAATGTCTTCTACAAATTTCTATCTGAGTTCTTAATATGGGACTACTAGCACCTGAAATTCCAAAACCTCTTTCTCCCAAAATACCCATTTATCTTGTATTTTCTCTTCTGGTTTATAGCAACAATATTGACTGCCTATCAAAGCCAGAAACACAGGAGTAATCTTTTCTGTTATTTAAACATGCATTTCAAATATTTATTTAGTGCCAGGAACTCTTCCTCTTTGATATCTGAGTCTGTCTATCTACCTATCTATCTAATCTATCTATCTTTACATCCTCCCTATCAATGCCTTAGTTAAGACTTTCATCATCTCTTATGTGGAAGAGCCTCCTAAGTGACTTGCCTAAGATCAACATTCCTTGTTGGCTTGCAAGTGAAAACAACTCTCTCTGAACAGGGAATTTATTGGAAGGTGGCAGAGGCTCACAGAATTGATGAGAAAGCCAAGTATCAGTCACATGGTCAGATAGTCACTCCTGGCTGCAAGGGTAGGTAGGAAATTGAGTGTTTAACTTTCCAGCTTCTACAGAAGAAGGGAAAAGAGAAATGATTGGGAATGAATGCTAAATCTGCCAAGCTATTGTGTACAAACCACATCAAAAAGAAGAGTTTCAAAAAGGAGGGACAGGGGTGATTAAAGGGAAAGGGGGAAGCACAGCTTTTTATCCCTATGTTGTTGCATACATCTTTTATACAAAATGTAGATGTCAACATTGTACAAGGAATATGTAATTAAGGGTCAAAAAATCATATGAGCTTTCACAGCTATCAGTTTATCATATCAATCAATATTATGATTTTTTTCCTTTAAAACAGACTGCCTGCATTTGGGGCCTTGAAAACCAGACTCAGTCTATACACAAACTCTGATTACCCAAATTCTCGATTTGGTCTTATCTATAGGGATTAGAATACAAAGCAGCAGGGAAAATTCCCTGGCAGTTTCCTCTCCTTTTGTTTCTTTTATAATGAGAACAGCTCTTCTTTAGGCACATATATGATGTAGGGGCCAAGGGAAAACTTCCCCGTTACCCTCTGAAGGTTCCCTGAAAATCAACTAACAAAAGGCAGATTAATAGGAGAAAAAGCATACAAATTTATTAATGTGCCTGCGGAGAATCCCGGAGTGATTACAACCACCACGCAATGGGGTTATATACCCTTCACAGGAGAAAGGGCAATGGCGAAATGTGGATGATCTTAGAGGGTAGCAAATGATTTTAGGGGAATTCAATGCGTTTGAAGAATGTACAGTGGCCTGGGACAAAATCTGTTGGGCCTGCAAAGCAGACGATGGTTTGTGACAAAAGTCTGTCCAGGTGTGTTGCAGACTTCAACCTTTCTTCCTGCAATATGAGTTTAGTGAATGAAAACTCAGGGAAGGAACCAGAGGTAATATTCTTCTTTGATGGGTCAGACTTTAGGCAGATAAGGGAACATCAGAGGATGACTACCTCATCCTGTGCTTTGGGAGAGACAAAGAACCCAGGGGACAGTGAGACTTTGAGGCTTCTTCTTCAGTGTACCATGTCAAAGTTCCTGCCATATATTGGGATATTGGTTTCTGAGCCCCAGCAATGACTGTTCTGACATTATCTGCTGCTTAACTAGGGAACACCAAATCTGCGTGAATTTACTACTCTAAACATATGTTACTCTGAACATATAAAATAGGATAAATTCATATTTATCCTATGAATAAAGCAAAAAAAGAGAAACATAATGGTCATATAAAAAAAGACTTTGGGAATGTTTGGAGAAATAAAAATTATACATGTGGTGTGTCTTCCTGCCAAAGTCAAATTATAAAATAGTGCTCTTTCCAACCAAAGTCCCCTGTTCACTTTCACTGGAGAAATCTAAGATCCGATTACAGGACAATGTTCCATAAATCTGCCATTGGGTGGCCCATTGTGAAGACAAAATAAGACGTCTAACAACAGGGTCCAAAGGATAGGACTCTGGGCAGTAATCAATTCTTGCAACTCGATATTTGCAACATTATTTGTTTTGGGCATCCTCGGTTTAGGCCAACAGTGGCCTCTTATTACATTTAAGAATGAAGGCTATTTACAGTCAGGAATATACCTCTTGACTGGGGGCATTTCTAGAATGGATAGGTCATAAAATAGAAAGCAAGGAAAAGACTATGATAAAAGCTAGCGTAGGACAACACAAGTAAATACCATCGAAGATATGAAAAATTCTTTTAACAAATAAATAAGCTCAGGGCTAGTGTCTTTATTTATCTTCCACAACAGAGACCTGTAGTGTGGAAGTCCAATTTAAAAACGATAAATGAATATATCTCAGTATTGTATTAACTGGGCACTTAAAAGCTGATTAAAGATATAAGTAAATACAACCAAATTAAAATAAAAAGTCTTCGATCTTTAAAAACTTGACCCAAAAGTTTAAGTAGAACCATTTTTGCATGTTCCCCTTTTTACATTGTCCATATTTCATCAGAACCAACTCATAACAGAAACCTCCCTATTAACAACTGAAATTTTATATTTATTTTACCTTACCTTTAGAAGTAATTTTTAGACATTTTTAGTCTACGTTCCAGAGGTTGTTTTTTTTTTTTTTCCCAAAGAGACAGAGTCTGGCTCTGTTGCCCCAGTCTGGAGTGCAGTGGCACGATCATAGCTCACTGCAGCCTTGAACTCCTGGGCTCAAGTAGCTGGGACTGTAAGTGCATACCACCACACTCAGCTAATTTATTTATTTATTTTTTGTAGAGATAGAGTCTCGCTATGTTGCCCAGGCTGGTTTCAAACTCTGGTCCTCAAGCAATCCTCCCTCAAGAGGTTTCTTTTATTAACAATTCTGTTCAGATACAAGTTTTTGCTATGAACATTTGTGTGAAAATGTTGTGTGGACATATGTTTTCATTTATCTTCGATATTTACCTAGGAGTGGAACTGCTGGGTCACATGGTAACTCTATGTTAAACATTTTGAGGAACTGCCAAGCTGTTTGCCAAAGCGGCTGTACCCTTTTATAGTCCCACCAGCAATTAATGAGTATTCCAATTTCTCCATATCTAGAGGCTTTATTTTTATATTAAAAAAACACAGAAACCAATCAGTTCCAACCATAGAAAGTTTCCTTCTGGGGCAGATATCCATTTTTTTTTAATAAATGAAAATGTCTTGCATCATCCTCCCAACCCCCAGTGTTTGTATTACGTGATGACTGCACAATCCACAGGGAGGGTGTCTTAGTCCACTTGAGCTGCTACAACAGAATACTATAGACTGAGTGGCTTACCAGAAATTTCTCACAGTTTTGGAGGCTGGATAGTCCAATATCAAGGTGTCTTGTCTACAGATTCAGCCTCTGGTGAGGGCCCTTTTCCTAATTCATAGACAGTTATCCTTTTTCTGTGTCCTCACAGGGCAGATGGGGCAAGGGAGCACTCTGGGGCCTCTTTAATAAGGGCACAAATCCCATTCATAAGGACTCCACCTTGATGATGTAATCACCCCCCAAAGGCCCCACCTCCAAATACGTCACACTGGGGATCAGGTTTCAATATATAAATTTTGGGGGTCACAAATATTCAGTATTTAGCATAGGAGAAGCACAATACATGGACTCTTTTGGGTTATGATAGAGTCCAGTAAAATCTACAAGGGTGGGATATGGTTTTGCCAAAATCTCAATAGGCCAATCAGACATTTGGTTTCGTGTTTTGACCTGGTCAGAGACAATCATTTATTTTTAACTGCCCGAGTATAATTCCTAGGCTCTAACGACTTTAACAGTTTTCCTGGGGCTGTTAAGAAGTTGGGTTCTCATTTTACTAATCTCAGTCTAATTAGTATCAGCATTTGGATAAGGGAACCTCATCACCTTAAGCCTTCTGGGGGTCCCACTCCTGTTAATCTTAGGAAGGGCAGTTGGTCTTCCCAGGAAGGAGGCCAGGATACCCTGGGCCTGGGTATCTCTGGGTCAGAGCTTAGCAACATTTTGCATCTGAGCCAGCTTCCTCGTTCCACTATTAGGCAAAGCTCTGGGCTCACTATCCTTCTCATGCTATCCTTGTTTCTCTGATTGCTGCTTTCAGCCTGCTCCCCCCACCCCAACTTGAGCTCTCAAGCTGTTGGGCACCAGTTCCCAGCATGAGCGCCACCCCCCAAACACTGGACTCCTTTTCTTGGGTCAGCATCAGCATTCCTGAAACTTTCCTGACTCACTTTAGTAAATGTTGCTTTTACTTTCACTAATATTTTACATTTAACATCCACCACCACCCCCCGTCACTCCCACACGTTTGCTAACAGACTGGTGAGCAATCCAAACCACCCCATTCCCCTTTCCCAGTTAGGCAGAGTCTATAAGAAAAGCCGGATGCCGTAGTACACACTTGAAGTTCCACTACTCCAGAGGATGAGGTGGGAAGATCCCTTGAGCCTGGGAGTTCTGAGTTCAGCCTAGGCAACAAAGAGAGACCTCATTAAAATAATAATAATAATAAAAAGCCTATAAGACATGACCTCAAACTGACAACTGACTAAACCGTATTTTTCCCCCAAAACTTGAAGACCTGAAATCAAGTTTAAGCATATTGTCAAAGTCTTCCCCACCTCAGTCTAAGGAGATTGGTCTTATCTAACTAACACCATCTAAAATAAAAAGTTAGTCATTTAATATTTTAGTTGCCTTGTCTCTGTGTCATTTTCTTTCTTTCATTTTTTTTTTTTTCTGGAGAGATGGAGGGGGTCTTGCTATGTTGTCAGGGCTGGTCTCGAACTCCTGGCCTCAAGCGATCCTCTTACTCCGGCCTCCCAAAGTGCTGGGATTACAGGCATGAGGCACCTCACCCAGCCTCTCTGGGTCACTTTAATCTCATATACTTAGGAATGATAGATCAACTCAAGAAATATGATTGTATCAGAAGCATAGAAACATACTTAAGACTTTCTCATACATATTTGTTAATTTATTTTCACCAATTTTAATCTGACAATTAATACACAAACAGAAGTTTCACAGTCTAATTATTTTTAAACTCTTATCCTGGGCTCAAGTGATCCTCCTGCTGTGGCCTCTGAAGAGCTGGGACTATAGGTGTGTACCACTGCACCTGGCTGGAATTAGATGTCTTAACTGAATATTTTTAATTTTCTACTTGGCATGGTTAAAGAGAAATAACTCTCTAGTATGAGAAAATACCAGTGTGAGTAAAACAATAAATGGCAACTCCTGTCAGACTTAGATGGGGAGGGGTATCAAGAAAACCCTAGGGTGTGTTGGGACCTTCACCCTGAAAGCAATAGGGCTTCTCTAAATGGGAGTGCAATACTCTGGTTACTCTTCAGATTGTATAAATGTTTTGCCTTTTCTAAATGGGATTGGAGCTTTCTAGCTGCTTCCCTGGTACGTCAGATAAGCTCTCAGACCCTGGGGCCAGACTGCCTGGGTCTGCAACCCAGCTCCACATTTCTTAGCTGTCTGACACAGCTAAGTTAACTCAATCTGTTTGTGCTTCAGTTTTCTCTTACTTAAAGTATGAATAATACTAATAAAGTTCTCATGAGGATTAAATTTGTGAAGTCCTTGGAACACTGCCTGGTACGTAGTGTTAGCTAACATCTAATAACAATGTGGGGCCAGGTTACCACAGCTTCTGATTTTTTCATAAAAGCAGAAATCCAGGTTATTATGTGAAATATCTCAATGTTTGAAATGTTGGCTTGTTTACAGTAAAAATGTTGACCTCTGCAGGCTGTGGCTGTGCAACCTCTCCACACTGCACTCTCTTCCATGGCAACCTCACCAGCTCTCGCAAACTACCTGTTGAGAGCAGTATCCCACCCATCGGGTCTCCCTTGGGCCCCAGAGTCATATGTACAGATATAATGTCTTCGGGTGGATGCCTCAAACTTAAAAGGTCCCACAGGAAGTTCTGGATTCCCCCACCCCCAACATACAAAATCTGTCCTTCCTTCGGTCTCCCTCCTCTCAGTAAACGGCACCACCACCCACCATTTGCCAATGCCAGAAACCTGAGAGCCACCCCCAGTTCTCCTCCCTCCTCAACTTCTCCCTCCTGGCCCACCCCCAGTGGTCGTGCAGGCAAGTGCCTTCTAAGCGGGTCTGGACAACTGGGGCCTGAAATTCAGCCTCTAGCAACTTGCCAAGCCCCAGAGCAGGGTGAGATCTGCTTGGAGGAAGGGGCAGCTTTTTCTAAGGGGCCATTTGACTTAGTAGGGACCAGTCTCCTCCCAGTTCATCACCAAGTCTTTGGTATTTTCTCTATAGTTCTTGTATCTATCCATTCCCTCCATCTCCACTGCCCAGGGTAAGCCACCCTCATTTTTCACCCAGACGACTCAAATTGCTTTCCAACTGTCTCACTGTTTCTCCGTTCACACACCCCTCCAGTCATTGCCCACCCATTTGCTGGGGCGAATGATCTTTTTAGAAGGGCAAATAGAATTCTGTCCTGAACACCAATCCCCTGCTTAAAATTGTTTGCTGACTTCCTGTTGCTCTTGTGGTAAAGATCAAAATCTTACCACCACCTCCCTGCCTGATCCTGCTCCTCCCTAACCCTCAGCCCCAACCCCGGCCACTCTGCTCTTACTTAAGCAGCCCTGAGATTCCTTCTCACTTTGTCTCAGGCTTTATCCTTCCCAGCGGTTTCCACTTCTTCAGGTTTCACTTACTAATTTTTCAAAGGGGCCTTTTCTACCTTCACATTAAATTTGGTTCCCCCGTGCTGTGCTTCCCTAACACCTTGCCCATTTCCTTCCTAGAGCTTATTTCCGTTACTGAAGTGTCCACACTGCAAGCATGTGTGTAAAAATCTGTAGCTATGTTATTTCTCTTTAAATGATGCGAACGTTCTCAAGAGCTCTCATTCCTGTCAGGGAGTGGGCTAAACTTCAACTTGCCAGTGAAAGTTATCTGAGTCCCTTCTGTTCTAAAATAGTTTTATTGTACACCTAAATCTATCAAAATACGAAGAAAAAAATAGTTTCATTTTTGGTAAATATTTGGGTAAATGGTTCAAAGTTGGAGTCCTAACAGAACTTTCCCCTCCTCCCCTTGACTTCCCAAGGTGGGCTATGGGATACAGCGGAAGCCTCAAGGCAGTGGTGGGAGGGGTCTCAGATTTGTGTGCAGAGTTGTAAGAAGTCCTCACTGGTCTCTGCTGCTATGTTCCTGGTCACTCCTGGTCACCACTGCCCTGCTGGCATCAGCTGCAGAGCTGGTTGGCTGGCAAGCTCATGACTCGCTGCTTCAGTGCCTTCAGAGTCCCATGTCTCACCTTTCACCCCCACTCCTCCGTCCCTGCTCCTCTCACCAGTGGACTTAGGAGGGCTTCAGCTCTGTTGGCATCTTCAGCTCTGCCCATCCTTGGAGTCTCAGCTATATTCTCCAGCCATTCCCTGCCCATCAGTCCACCACAAGGCCTCTGCTTAGGACAACCTGACCCCTGGCAAGTGCCCATTGGCCTGTCCATGGCTTTCAACCTGCTACTTTCCGCATGTGTGGCAGGGAGCATACCGAGAAGTCTGGGTTTCTGGCACACCATCAGCCAGCTGTGGAGACCCAGCAGTACTATCTCAGACTCCTCTCCCTTCCAGTGCCACAGTCTGCTCCTGCGTCCCGCTCAGTGTGAGACTTCTCCCAGAACTGGGCAGCCTTCCAAGCTAGACCAGGGGAAGTGCACTTCTAGCTTGCTTAGTACTTAGTTGGATAATTCTATGCTGCCACCTCAGGGTTAGACTCCAAGAGTTGAGGAACACTAACACACTCTTTCAGACCTCTTACCTTACCTCTTTCTCCATGAAATTCATTTTTATCTCCCCAATTTTCCTATTCTTTCTTGAGTCTTAGCTTAAGGCTCAAGGAAGCCTTTCTTAGCCTTTCAGATTAAGTTTCCCTGTTATATGATAATTAGACTCTAAATTTCATGAGGGCAGGGATTCTGCTTTGTTCACTTCTGTGTCCTCAGTGCCTAATATAGCGCTTGGAACACAGCACCAGCAAACAGAATAGAAATGCAATAAAAATTTGTTGAACAAATATTGTTAATCTGCTTTTACCTGCAATAGACCTTAAGGTGAGGAGGCCAGTGGTGACATATTATAAATTCCTCTATTTTCTCATCATGCAGAGCTTTCTACTATTCATACTTTCAACAAATACTTTTTGAGTACATACTGTGTGCAATGCACTGGGCTTGCTATTGGGGATATAGAGTAAATTCCCTAAAACATTATTAAATATTACATACATCAAAAAATTCATAACATGTATGTAAAGTATAACAAATTGAACCCCATAAACCCACCACCCAGCTCCAATCGTATGTAAATCTTTACACATTGAGGAGAAAAGATTGAGGGCGGGCAGAAGTAGATCCCTGGAGACAAGTTGGGAGGCTACCGCAGTCTTGCCAGAGAGATGGGTCCTGGGTAGGATGGTACAAGAAGAATGAAAGAAAAGGTTAACCTGAGAGATATTTAGGGGGAAAACTGGACTTGACGCATTGTCACTCACTAGTTGTGTGATCTAGATAAGTCCTAAGTTTTCTGAGCCTTAGTTTTCACATCCGTAAAATGGGTTGGTAATAATTATTGTTAATTTGTGTCCCTAGAACCTAGCATAGTTTGGCACAAGCTGGCACACACAAAAATCATAATTATTATTGTTATTACTATTGCAACTCATAAATGACGGTAGAATGAATATTTTGTCAAACTTGGGGCTGGAACTTGCCATCTTCTTCTAGGCGGGTAAATGAAGGATGACGGTGCCTTCGCCCGAACCGACGCCTACGCCGTCCAGGAGGCGCGGCCGCGAAGGCCAGGGTAGGAGCCTGGGGTAACCCCGCGACGCCACGCCCCATCCCTGCAAGCTCCGCCCGGGACGCGCGCGCGCGCCGCTGCCGCCGCCGCGCCCCGCCCCTGCTGCTGACGTGAGGGGCGGAACAGGCAGGGCGGGCTTCGCCGAGCTGTGTGCTTCCGCGGGCTGCGGGGTCGCTAGGGCCTCGTGGCGTGGCGGCTCTGCGGGGCTTCGTCGGCTCGCGCGCCTCGCCGTGCTCTCTCGCGGTGCCTGGCGGGGCCTGCAGTGCAGCCGGACACCGGAGAAAGGGTGAGTGTTGGCGGGAGCAGGATGGGACTCGCCGGGCGCGCGCCCCGCTCTCCAGGGCATTGTCTGGGCGGGGGCGACGCGGGCACGTGCGCGCCCCTCCCCAGCCCGCGGGCACGTGCGCGCCCCCTCCCCCACCCTGCGGGCAGCGCCGAGGCGGGACCGGCGAGTTCCTGGCGGAGGGGAGGGCGGGGAGCTGGTGACTGCGGAGCCGAGAGGCTCCCGAGGTGAGTGTCGGGGAGCCTCAGGATTCAGATGTGAGTTGGGGGGGTTCCTTTTCAGCCCGGCGCAGCGCTCTCTGAGGGACTGGGGGCCCTGGAGCCTCAGCCGCGGGAGCGTTCGGACGGTAAGCCTGGTGGCCTGCCGATGGCACTGGAGACGAGACGTGACCCCAGCACCGGCAAGTTGTGGATTCACCAAAGAATCCTGGATCCTCCCTCCAACCTGTCGCCATCCCTGCCGTCCCCTCCACCCCCACTCTCGTGAAGGATGGGCAGGATTTAGAAAGCTTGGAGAATATTCCGGGGATGGTGCGAGAGTGAAAGCCCGGAGGTGTGAGACAGCGCGGGGTTGGCGTGGAAAGTGAGGACCCGCAAGAAAAGCTGGCTTGGTGGGCTGTGGCCAGATTGCAGGAGACAGTGAGGTTTATAACATAACCTTTTTTCGCCTATTGTGAATGTACTTACGTTAAAAATAGAAAGTACAAGAGGAAAAATATTAGCAGTAATCCTGCAGCCCTGACACATCAGTCTTAGAGTTTTGATAGATGTTTGCTGGTATTTTCATCTAAGCATATTCCTTAACAGTTAGAGTTGACCTACATTTTCCATTCCCTTTTCTCTCTAACGTGTAAAAAATGCGGTGTAGTATTATATAGTATTCAGCTATATCATTTCCCCTTTCTTAATAAGTAGCAAGTATTCATTGTAGAAAAATTTAAGAGTACAAACAAGCAAACGAGTAAAAGTAGATTTACTGTCTAGAGATAATACCATTGGGTTTATATTTTGGGTTGCTTATACGCTTTCAGAGATAGGGGCAGATGATACTCTGGTTAGGAGGTTTAGTTTTTATGGGAAGCCTTTGAAGGTTTTAAGGACGCATGTAGCATGATCTGACTGCTATGTGCTGGAAGAAGGCTGGAGTGGAATCTGGGAGATCAGTTACTGTGCTGCTTTCAGTGGCTTGGACTAGGCCCATGGCAGTGGAGATGGGGAAGAGTAAAAAGATTTTAAAACATTTTGGAGGTAGAATGAACAAGACTTGGAAATGGATTGGTGAAGGAAAGGGAAGAATCTTTGCTTTTTTGATTTTTGTTTTGAGCAACTGAGTGGATGGGGATATTGTTTACTGAGATGAGTAATGGAAGAGAAATTTGAGGTGAGAAAAATCATGAATTCTTATTTTGGACGCGTTAGATTTGAGGTGCACATTGGTTGTGAAGTCAGTATGTTGAAGAGGCAGTTGGCTGTACAAGTGTGGAACTCAGGGAAGAGAGGCTTAAGCTAAAGATAAAATTTGAGAAAGATACTCAAATGATACTCAAAGGTATGGGACCATGTGAGATCACTTAGGGAAAGAGTGTAGACAGAGGAATGCAAAGGGCTCAGGCATTCAGATAATTCTCAGTCTGGTAGATGAGGAAGATTGAGCAAAGGACACAGAAGAAATAGCTAGTGAGGTAGGAGAAAAAGCAAGAGACTGGTATCATGGAAGCCAAGAGAGTTACATTTCTGGAAAATGGAGAATTGATCCTCTATCAGTGCTGCTGAGATGCTTAGTAAGATTGTTGAGTGGATTTTGCAACATGGACATTATTGGTTTTCATCATTGTTGTTTCTTCCACAGTTCTGGAAGTGGGAGATGGGAACCAGATTCGAATAGTTGAATGGGATGTGAGAAAGTGAAGAAATAGAAAAAAATGCCCCTTATGTCCATCTGCCTCGAAACTAAATTTGTTAGATGAAAAATGGTATCTTTTTTGTTTTTCATTTTTTGATTACTAGTGCGTTTGAACATTTTTTCACATTTATTGGCCGTTTGTGAATTTCTGTTCCTTTTCCTGTGCATCTTTTTTGTTTCCTAATTGATTGCCAAAAGTTCTTTAGATATTAAAAATATGTAGCTTGACATATAGCATGCAGAATTTTCCCCATATGTTTTTCATGCAGGTTTAAATGCCTTCATGCCCTTTGGATGACTATAGGTTGCTATGGACTTTTTATTTATTATTTATTTATTTAAGGCAGGGTCTCGCACTGTCTGGCCCAGGCTGGAGTGCAGTGGCCTCTAACCATGAACTCCTGGGCTCAAACAACTCTCTCACCTCAGCCTCCTGAATAGCTGGGACTACAGACATGCGCCTCCATGCCCAGCTAATTTTTCTGTGTTTTCTATGTTTCTTCTCACTCTTGCTCAGGCTGGTCTTGAACCCCTGGCCTCAAGTGATCCTCCCCCTTGGCCTCCCAAAGTGCCAGGATTACAGACATGAGCCACCACATCAGCCGACTATTTTTTATCATAAAATCTGTAGAAAGAGAAGAACTAACATTTAAGTTAGTTAGTCTTCTCATTCAACCATGAATTCTTTTCCATTTGAGAAATTCAGTTTAAAAAAAACATGGATTTTTATTTGAGTCTTCATTGACACTTTCTTAAATTGACCCCCCATCTCTCTGCCTTTATTTGCTCCTTTTTCAGTCTGTTTTCTGCACTGCTGCAGAGTGGAGGGTGGGGCTTGGTGCACCTCTCACTCAGAAAACAAGACTTAAGAAGCAGATTGTTTCTACATCATCTGTTCTGTGGGAGTTACGAAAAAAGTTTTCAAAGGCTGGAGTTCATGGATGAGTCGAGTCGGCATTTGATTCTTGAAGGATGAAGAGTAGTTCAGTGAGTGGAGAAGGTAGAGATGACATATGAACCATGGGAAGATAATTGTGAGATGTTCAGGCATGTGAACTTTGATGACAGCAGATGGAGAGGTAGAAGAACTAGTTCTCCTAGACAATAATTATTTATTCTGCTTATCTCAAGAATGAGCTGTGGAGGGGAACCTGTTATGTGGTGGTAAATGAAGGCTGAAGGTGAGGAGAATGCAGGGGAGGCTTCAGCTTTATTTGTAATGATTTTATGCACAGAGTTGCAGATACACTGCTGATTGCTATATATTTTGTTAAAATTTAGTTTATCTGAAGAGTGTGGGTATACTTTTAAAATTGAGATATCATTCACATAACTTAGAATTCACTGTCTTAAAAATGTGTAATCCAGTGGTTTTTAGTATATTCACCAAGTTGCACAGATAACATCACTTATTTCCATAATGTTTCTATCACTCCAAAAAGAAACTCCCTACCTATTAGTAGTCAGTCTTAATTCTCCTCTCCCCATGTCCTCTGGCAACTACTTTCTGTGTCTATGGATTGCCTGTTTCTAAACATTTCGTGTAAATAGAATCATACAACATGTGGCTTTTTGTATCTGGCTCCTTTCACATAGCACCGTGTTTTCCAGGTGATTCCATGTTGTAGCATTCCTTCTTATTGCTAGGAATTGTAGGAATATACCACATTTTGTTTATACATTCATCAATAGATGGACATTTGTGGTGTTTCCACTTTTTCGCTATTATGAATAATGCTGTTATGAACATTCATGTACATGTTTTTGTATAGACATATGTTTTCAGTTCTCTTGGATATATACCTAGGAGTGGAATTGCTAGGTCTTGCGGCAGTTCTTTTTGAGGAACCACCAAACAGTTTTCCATGGAGGCTGTACCATTTAACATTCTCATCTCAATGTTTGAGGGTTTTCATTGCATATTCTTTGTACCTTTTTTGGCAGACTGTATTTAATAGATTGTGTGTGTGTGTGTGTGTGTGTGTGTTTTTAAACAGCTTTATTGAGGTACAATTGGCATGCCACAAACTGCACATATATAAGGTGTACAGTTTGATAAGTTTTGACATTAATATACCTGTGAAACCATAACCACAATAAGATAGTAAACATATCCATCATCACTAAAAGTTTCCTGATGCTCCTTTGAAAATCCTCTCTCCTCACTGTCCTTGTGCCTTCTCCCAGGGCACCCACTGGTGAGCTTTCTGTCACTCTAGTTTGTATTTTATATAAATGGAGTTATGTAGTATATAGTACTTTTTTTTTTTAAGCTGTTTCCTTTCACTCAGCATCATTATTTTGAAATTGTCGCGTGTGTCAATTCATTCTTTTTTATTGATGAATAATTTTGTACGGATATATCACTGTTTATCCATTTACCTGTTAATGGACGTTTGGATTGTTTCTAGTTTTTGACTATTTGAAATAAAGATGCGGTGAACATTTGTGTACCAGTCTTTGTATGGACATATACTTTTATTTCTCTTGGGTAAATACCTAGTAATGAAATGTGTGGATCATATAGTAGGGGTATGTTTAATTTTTTAAGAAATTGCCAAATGGTTTTCCAAAGTGGTTGTACCATTTTATATTCCCACCAGGAATATCTGAGAGTTTCAGTTGTTTCACATTCTGGGTTGTCATTGGTTGGTTTGTTTTTTTTTAAACATACGGAGAAGTAAGAAGAAACTAGAAAGAGACACAGAAACATCTATAATCGATTTTCCAGATTAGTCCTTTTTACATTTTTCTACCCAAAATAACACATGTGTATGGTTAGAAAATTCAAACATGGTAGTCAGGAATAAAGTGAAAGCAAATCAGCTACCCAGAGGCAACCATTAAAAGCCACATTAATGGTTTTTGATCTTTCCTTCCAAAAAACCTATAGGCATACACCAGCTTATCTTTTGCCTCTTCTTTCTCCCCTAGTTTACACAGAAGGAATCAAAATGTAAACACTTTTCTGCATCTTGGTGTTTGTTTTTCACTTTATAATTTATTTTAGAGGTATTTCCATATCAACACATTCTTTTTAATGGCTGCATTACAATCTTAAAGTAATATAGTCAGTTTTGCTGTAAGAAAATATAAATTTGTTCCAGTGCAATTATTAATGTTTGGGCACTATCTGAGCATAATGTGAATTTAATGTTTGTTTATGCATGATTCCATCGGCAAGAAACACTAGGTGAATGCAGAAAACTGCACCCTGATGAACTGATCCGTAGAAAGAATACACAAGCCACACAGGCACACACCTCAAACGGCTCCCAGCAATCTCAGCTTACTGCTGTTTTATGATCCACACGCATGCACATCTAGTGTTACAACTTTCTGTGAATTGCAGATAACTCTTCCTCTACCACTTCCAGTTACTCACAACCTTCACTGCCTACTTCACAAGCAAACTTAAGGTCTTTTTCAAGATAAGGTGTCATTTATTGTAGCATTTATCAGTTTCTTAACCATCTAACATGTAAAACTGTGCTGCCATTTTTATTAGATTCTCCTTTTTTATGTCACTGATAATGATTTTGATTGAGTATGTGCCCCAACCTTATTTATTCCATAAGTCCTGTGGGGTTTTATTATGCAATTTTACATAGCACAGTGAGTTTTAAGAAGGCATATGTCACATTATAGAGGAACTGATTTGTTCCACAGTATGAATGTACCATAATTTCTTTATTTGGAAATTTTTTAGTTTTCATTTTAAGAACTGTGAAATAGGCTGGGCGCGGTGGCTCACGCCTGTAATCCTAGCACTCTGGGAGGCCAAGGCGGGTGGATCACTCAAAGTCAGGAGTTCGAGACTAGCCTGAGCAAGAGCGAGACCCCGTCTCTACCAAAAAAAATAGAAAGTAATGATCTGGACAACTAAAAAAATATATATATATAGAAAAAATTAGCCAGGCATGATGGTGCATTCCTGTAGTCCCAGCTACTCAGGAGGCTGAGACAAAAGGATTGCTTGAGCCCAGGGGTTTGAGGTTGCTGTGAGCTAGGCTGACGCCACAGCACTCACTCTAGGCAGGGCAACAAAGCAAGACTCCGTCTCAAAAAAAAAAAAAAGAACTGTGAAATACATTGTATATACCAAAGGGAACATAAAATAAGTATGTTTTAAAGAATAATAATAAAGCAACAAATTCCTACTTTTAGCTACCACCCAGCTTTAGAAATAGGAAATTATGAATACTTTTGAACATTCATATATTCCCCTAACTGATCATTTTTACTTTTTTGAATACCTGAAATATTTATGGTAAAATTAAGAAGTATTAACAACCCCCCAACCCCAAATTGGTCTTCCTAATGTTGATTCCCAAGCTATTAATAATTGCCCTTTCCACCCCTGACCCCCTACCCCCAGCAAAGGTATACGTAGCATGCATACGTATACTTGGGGGAAGGATAATCTGTAAATATGTAGGTTTCTGTTTAAGGTTAATATGTATTGGGTTTATCATTGTTATTTTTTATAACAGCTTTCTTGAGATTCTAAGTCACATAATGTAAAATTTCCTCTTATAAATTTCGGTGGACTGTTTTTTAGTATATTTACAAAGTTGTGCCACCATCACCATATCTAATTTTATTATTTTTATTTTTTATTTATTTTTTTGCACATCTGAGCTGAGGGTGGAGCCATTGCTAATTTCAGAACATTTTCATCAGTTGGTAGATTTTTGAAGGTGGATAAATTTTCTAGATTAAGTAGAGTTGGTCTAAAGAAAAAGCAATTTTCTAGAAATCATTTCATGTTTTAAAGTGCTTGTTTCCTTCTAGAATCTCAACTCCGGATAGAAAGGCATGAGACTTCTCCATAAGGTTTATTTATTTTATTTATTTTTTTTATTTTTCTTTTATTTCAGCATATTATGGGGATACAGATGTTTAGGTTACGTATGTTGCCCTTGGTCCCCCCCCAAGTCCGTGTTTCAAATATGTCCATCCTTCGGGTGGTGCACATTGCACTCCTTGTGTATACAAATACCCGCCCCTCCTCCCTCCTCCCCCCTCCCCCTGCCCCCCTCTCCCCTGCCCAACATCCAATAGATGTTATTCTTATATGTGCATCTATGTGTTGATTAATTAATACCAATTTGATGGTGAGTACAAATGGATCCCGTTCCCATAAGGTTTATTGTCAGTTTGAAAGCTCCATTGAAAGTCCCTATTTAGTGATGTGTGCAAGATTTGGTTCAATTTATGTATTCTCGGTGACTGTGCCCTAGAGTGTGACAGTCTTGATCTAGTCCAGTTCCTTTTCTTCTTTTCAACGTGGATTTTTAGACAAGTGTTGTTTCCTTTTTGCTTCTTTTGGAAAGAAAAATGGCATGGCTTCACTACTGAAACAACAAAATTGCCATGAGTGAGAACTATCATTTTAGACAATTTCAATGACCTTTGTCTGAAAGTGACTTCATGGAAGTCACTGGAAGGTTATGTGGCCTCCCTTACGTCATCTTACGAAGAATTTACCTTAAATATCTCAAAACCCTTGAATGTCTGTCCCATAGCTCACTCTTCGAGAAAAAGTATGTTGAACAGGTGGAGGAAAGAAATGGTAAAACTAATCTAAAGCCAGCTCTCCAGTTGTTGCACTAATGGCCAGACGCAGTGGCATGGATAATTTAGATCAGCTGTTTTATCCAAAACTATTCTGTGTGCCAGTTTGCAAGGTTGGAGACAGAATACCAGCCTGCATGGATCCTGGGGCTGACCTTATTAGCAAACTGTGTAGTCCTAAGCAATTTTATTTATAGGAAACTAGGTGTTTCTGATGTATAAATACATAATGCTTAAACAATTTTTTTGAGCTCAGCTGTCTAGCTTTCCCATTTTGCTCAGCTCTTTATGTTATATATTAGGAATGGCCCACATCAGTTTGATGCTAATGACCCAGACCCCTCTCATCTTCCCACCATTCTGGTCCAGTGTGTAAAATTGTGATTCTTTTTACTTGAAAGACCTGTTTTTGTTTCCATACCAGATGGTTTGAAGAAAAAGTGATCACATAGCCCCCAAAGTGGGAACATATTCAGAAGGTTTTGTGTATAAGACCTGGCTTAGAATAATTAGGATAGAGATTTTATCAGTACCAACTCTAGTGAAAACCAGAACAGAATCTTCTCTCTCCTAGATTTCTCTTGGTCTGAGTTTTTTCTATGGTAGATTTCTTCAAATTGCTTGTATTGTAAAATGAGCATACTTTGGAGTGAAAATTAGGTATATTTTTTCAGTTATCTATATCAGTGGGAGATGACAGTTCTATGAGTAATCTTTAAATGGATGGAAAAATTTTAATTGACATCAAAATACACATTTTGATTTTTTTTTTTTTTTAAAGAGACAGGGTCTTGCTCTGTCACCCAGCCTGGAGTGCAGTGGCATGATTATAGCTCACTGGCAGCCTCGAACTCTTGGGCTCAAGCAATCCTTCTGCCTCAGCCTCCCAAGTAGTTGCGACTGCAGGCATGCACCATCACACCTGGCTAAGTTTTCTTATTTTTTGTAGAAACGATCTCACTGTTACACCCAGGCTGGTCTTGAACTCCTAGACTTGAGCAATTCTTCTGCCTCAGCCTCCCAAAGTACTGGAATTACAGGCATGAGCCACCACGCCTAGCCACATTTTGATTCTTTTGATAGGACTTCTATCTGCCTAATGATTTTTCTTAAATGTAGTATTAAAATGGACATATATTTTTTAGAGTGCACATTGGAAAGACTTTGGGAAGTTTGGATGGTGTTTGTATAAAAGCTGCTGCTATTTTTAGTTTGGAAAATATAATTCATGAAATGTATCACACGTATTTGGATTACTGAGTCAGTTGCATTAAAATGTTCTAAAGGTTCAACGTTAGATGCGTAGTGCAAACCACCTTCATCTGGATTGTCCTACTTAGGTCTTAGGATTTAGCTTTTGTTTGTTATGCATTATTTATTTTTTTCTTCTGGTGGCAGTAAAACCTTTTTTTTTTAAATTCTTTTAATATCCTGCTGAATTGGATTTGTATCTGTATTCGCAAATGAAAATTGGTTTGCTATTGTCCTCTGAGGATGACTTTGATCACATTTCCATAAGTTTGGAAATGCTATGTTTTCATCGTTAGTTTTTATTTATTTATTTATTTTATTTTGTTTTGTTTTTTTGAGACAGAGTCTCACTCTGTTGCCCGGGCTAGAGTGCCGTGGCGTCAGTCCAGCTTACAGCAACCTCAAATTCCTGGGCTCAAGCAATCCTTCTGCTTCAGCCTCCCAAGTAGCTGGGACTACAGGCATGCGCCACCATGCCCAGCTAATTTTTATATATATATATATATATATATATATATATACACACACACACACACATATATATATATAGTTGTCCAGCTAATTTCTTTCTATTTTTTTAGTAGAGGGGGGTCTCGCTCTTGCTCAGGGTGTTCTTGAACTCCTGAGCTCAAACGATCCGCCCGTCTCAGCCTCCCAGAGTGCTAGGATTACAGGCGTGAGCCACCACGCCCGGCCTCATTGTTAGTTTTTAAATAATCTGTTATTTTAGTTTTAATTTCTTTGAACCATGAGTCATTAGAGGAGTATATTATTTTCCATATCATAGTTAACAGTTTAATATTTAATTTTATTAGAATCAGAAAATGGCTAAAACATTTCCATTACAGTCCAATTACAGTAATTAAAACTTAATATTCTATTAGATGATTTAAATTTAATGAACTTTCATAGATATTTTAAACAGATTTTTTTTTGTTGGGTTCAGAATTGTATGTATCTCTTAAATCTGACTTGTTACTTGCATTATCCATATCATCTGTATTTTTATCTGTTGACTTGATCTGTTAAATTTTTGAGAGATGTGATTTTCTGAAAGTCTTCTATTTCTGGTTTCGTTTTGTTTTTTGTTGTATTTTGATACTCTGGTGTATAGTTTATGATATATTTTTGTGCTTTTGTTTTTTAATAGTAACATCTTTATCATATTAAATATTTTTTGTTTTGAATTATTCTGTTATTAATATTGCCATGCCTATTGTCTTTTTGTTTGCATGTACACATCACTTTATTTTAAACATTTAGCTACAGTTCCTTTGAAGATGCACCAATGTGAACAAAGAGATTTGTAAGTAGTATGAAAAGAATGATGAAAACTTAGTGTAAGCTAGTATGTTCCCTGTGGGTATTTATATTTTGACAAATATTTTAGTTCATTTATTTATTCAGCAAATAATTTATTGAGCTCCTCCAAGAACTTCAAAGGGGGAAGATGGGGAGAGCTAATATAATGCTTTCTCTGATAGGTGTATATTTGAGCTGGGATCTAGTAAAGCTAACCTAGGGAAAAAGCATTCTAGGCAGAAGGACCCTTAAGTCCAAAAGCTCTAAGGAAAAGTTGAATTGAAATGTATTTGAGGAATAGAAAGAAAACCAACATGTCTGGATCTTAAAGATAATGGACCAGTGAGGGAGACAGGGCCCAGTTCCTATAAAGTCTTATAGGTTGCATTAAGGAATGCACATTTATTCTAAGTGTTAAGAGAAGCCATTAGAAGCTTTCAAGCAAGGGATGATATTATCAGAAAAATATTTTTCAAGTTCTGTTTTAAATTTAAATGTAGTTTACATACAGTGAAATAACAGATTTTAAGTGTACAGTCGGATGAGTTTTCACAATTGCATATACTCATGTAACATACACTCTTAAGGGTTGAGAATCCCTAATCTGAAATCTGAAATGCCTCAAAATCTGAAATTTTAAGCGCTGACATGATGCCACAAGTGGAAAATGTCACACCTGACCCGGTGACAGATTGCAGTTAAAGTGCAGTTAAAACTTTGTGTTATGCACAAAATTACTGAAAACATTGTATAAAATTACCTTCAGGCTATGTGTATAATGTGTATATGAAACAAAAATGAATTTCATGTTTAGACTTGGGTCCCATCCCCCAGGTATCTTATTATGTATATGCAAATATTCCAAAATCCAAATAAGTCTATAATCCAAAACACTTATGGTTCTGAGCATTTCAGATAAGGAATACTCAACCCATAGAAAATATTTTTGTCACCCCAGAAAGATCCTTCATTCTTCTTGCCAATCAGTTCCCACCACCAGCACCCCCAACTGCTATTCTCATTTCATTTCCCATAGATTAATTCGTCTGTTTTAGAACTTGATGTAAATGTAATCATTTAGTTTGTACTCTGGTATTTGGCTTCTTTTGCTTACCATAATGATTTGGAGATTTGTTTCTGTTGTTGCTTGGATCAGGAGTTCATTGGGTACACCACAATTTGTCCATTCTCCCGTTTTGTTTTTGTAGACGTTTTTGAAATGTCTCTTCGTTTAATAGAGGAGAATGGATTATAGATTCTCTCATTCAGATATTTAATAAAGGAACATGGTTGTCTTGGTTACACAGGAGAAAATATTTTGCTTGAAGTGAAGAATATAGAAAGGACAGAACTAAAAGGACTATAAAATTATTACCAGCATCTCAGGAATGTCTTTCTGTATAGAAGCAGATGGAAAATGATTTTGCCAGTTCCCCTCCCTTCGTCTCAAACCAGATGGGAAAAGAGCACAAAGTTCAGTAGTTCTAAGATTCAGATGCTGTGAGGAGCATAGAATTAATTATTAAGAAGATACCTCAAGTAGTATATGGCTAATCTTTCAAATGCCGTATTTATTAGATTTTACTCCTTCCTCCCTCAACAATTGGCCATATCTCATATGATGTGGTGTTTGCAAAACAAAGAATGGTAGAGTTCTAGGACTGGGTTCTAGGGTTCAAGATCTTCCCTGACGTGAAAACTAAAACTTTTTAATAAAAATTGCCAGTATTATATATTACATAATTTTTTATGTTTTTAATTATACAATTTTCATTTTAAAATTATCTTTCTCCTGGGGTTTATTTCAAAATATAAAACATTAAAATTTTTGCTTTGGTTTTGGTCTCTAACCTTTGTCAAAAACTCAGACTTGTTTATGTTATTTGAATAGGTAAGGTATGTTTCAATTGGTAGTATTATGCTTCTATAAAGTTTTGTTTTATTTATGGAAAAAAACATTTTCTACATTTAAATTGACATTTACTTTTTATAATGTAGTTATTTTGATAAGATAATTTTAAATTGGTAGAATGGGTGACGGTAGTCTTATTTTAGCCCCAGCATTACATTTTTTTCGGTATTTATTTTTCTCCATAGTATGGAGAAAATTATTTCTCATATACAAATTAGAAATGGTAACAGATTTTTTTAAAACAGTTCACATTATCATCTCAGTATTATTTTCAATTTCAACTGATTCAAAACCTAGAGAGGATTAGTAAGACGTTTTGTTTCAAAGTTGAATTGACAATATGTAACAATTGCTCACATTTCTTTTTCATAAATCTACAAGTCAGCCAAAAAGAATCCAAAACTTATTATTATCGTGGGTCGTTTGTTACACATTCCATTCACTTATTTATTACATCAGGATGAGAGCATGCCTCAACAGATGTCCTAACCTTAGCTAGCGCTTGAATGCGGCGTGTGTATACTTTAGTATTGTTCTTGCTGACAGAAGCAGACCTGAATTATTTAAAAATGCTCAATGCAGAGCTAAAATCTTCCTAAACATGTTTATCGGAGGCTCAAATGTGTGTCCAAAGATGATGGGAAAAGCTGTATTCTAAAGGCTTCATGAAAAATGAATTACCTTGGCAGCACAAGTTAACTCATTAGTGGTTTCTTCCTTTCCATACCTCCCCCCCCCGTTCTTCTCTTTTTTCTCCTCTTCTAGTCCCCTAGTTTTACAGCAAAAATCAAAAGAGTGTTTTGATTTATCTCTTAAGTGAGGGTAAAATAAAATACTGTTTTCTTCAAGGATCTCCAGCCTTTTGGGGGAGGAGCCGCTGTTATTCTTGAGATTACTTGGGAGGTGGGAGGAGAATATTCAGATTATGAAGTCCATAGAATGGGTACATGAAGATGATGCTGGACTTGGACTCATCCTTACAGATAATCTCATAAGACTCTTGGCCAACTGTAGAAGACAGGTGCCCACTGAGGAAATGGTATGGTGCAAGAACAAGTTTGGGGATCTGCTGGGATTTATCTACCTCTGATTATAGGTTTATGTACAAGTAGGGATTGTTTTTTAAACTCTATCTTCATTAAGGAAAAAGAAATGGGGTTTACTGATTTTTGAGAATGTTCTTTATATAACTGCCCGAGATTTTCTCAGGTTGTCTAAAATTAATTGCAGACCGAATGGAAAAGGCTGAAGAAACAAGACCTTACTCTCACTTTTTATAAGCTTTAAATACAGAAAATAATAGTTGGACTCTGGGCCTGTCCAAAAATAGTCATTTATTTTGTAAATTATAGCAGGTAGCTAATGATTATGAACAAAGATTAAGTGACTTGATTCAGGATGTTTATGAGTGCTAGGGGTTTTTAGAATATTTTTAAGCTTAGTGATACTACACAAGATAACAGAGGAAAAATGTTGTCTCAGATTTAGGACTACATAGTATCATTACATAATGAGTTTCTCTACCAGCTGAATTGAGTGAGTCTGTTTCTCAGATGGGTGAAAGAACTGGACTAAGAGCCAAGGGTCTTTTAAATTGTTATTTCTATTTTAACTTTGAGGGAATACAAAATAAATAATTTTGAGCTGACATGTTATTTTCATTAATTTTGTTTTAAGACACTTTATAACTTCATGAAATACTTACTGTGTATTTCTGCCTTTGGTTAGGTAGTCTCCCTTACTGGTAGAGCAGAAGTTTGGAAATTAGGGAGCTCTTCTAGTCTATTCTGTGTCATAGATTTACACTGTAAGGGATAATTTATCTAACCATCCTGGATCTGTTTTCTTATCTATAAATCAATAGCTTCACACTGCCCAGTAAGGGAGCCACTAGCCACAAGTGGTTATCGAGCCTTTCAAATGTGGCTAACACAAATTAAGATGTGCTATAAGTGTAAAATACACACCAGATTTCAAAGACTTAGTAAAACTATGAGAATATAAAATCTCATTACTGATTTATTTATATTAATATAATTGTTGGGATGATAATATTTTAGAAATATTGGTTAGATAAAATATATTATTAAAATTCATTTCACTTTATTTCTTTACTTTTAAAAATGTTGCTAGAAAATTTTAAATTCTGTATGTGGCTTATGTTATATTTTTATTGGACAGTGCTGGTCTGGACAATGTTTCCTAAACTGATTCATGAAATATTTATAAGTGTTCAGTGAAACAGTTGGGAAGAGGGACACTACCAATAGAACTTTAGTAGTGACATAAATGTTCCATATCTGCACTGTCTGTAGCTACCAGCAACTGGTGGCTATTGAGCACTTGAAATGTGGCTAGTTATGAAATATGAAAAATTGAAATGTAGAAAAAGAACTGAGTTTTAAATTTTATTTAATTTTAATTTATAAATAACTTTAAATTTAAATAACCATATATGGCTACTGGGACAGTGAAGATCTAAAGGATTTATGGGACTGTTTTATTCAAAGACTTGTATATCTAGGATTTGTTTATCATATTGTAAACTTGTTAATTAGTTTCATATAAGTATATATAGTTTGTGTTTATTATGAGTAATGATCAATAACAATGGTATCATTTATTGAGTACCTGTTACATAGCAGGCACTGTCCAGAGACAGGATTTGTGTAATAAATTATTTATTAAACCCTTAACTGTATCACTTATATTTTTAATATGCTTAATGCTTTGTGAATTCCAAGACACCATGTGGACTTACCGTCAAAATCTGATTTCTTTCCTTTCCTTATAAGGGTTCTTCCATGACAGTCAGGTTTCTTTTGAAAAGTCTGAGCAATGTGCTACTTTGTTAAAGAATTTTCTCTTGAAAGAGAAACTCATGCTTTTTACCAGACGACTCATGATGAAAATATTTTTTGGGGAACTTTTGAAGTTAAAGTTACGCTTTATTCTTTTGGCTTTAAAAGGGATATATGTACATACTTATAGGCACAGACTTGTAAGTACCAGTATTATGTAATATTCATTAAATATTTATTATATTTGTATGTGAAGGGATATGTACATACTTATAGGCACAGACTTGTAAGTACCAGTATTATGTAATATTCATTAAATATTTATTATATTTGTATGTGTATACACATGTATTTAAAAGTACTAGTATCAGGAAATGTTATTAATTAATTAATTTATTGCTTCATAGTGAAGAACTGGATTTCATCATGTCTGGAATCAAACGAACAATCAAAGAAACTGACCCTGATTATGAAGATGTGTCTGTGGCCCTTCCAAATAAGCGGCATAAAGCAATTGAGAATTCAGGTAGAAATTGACCTGCCTTAGAAAACTGTTTCTTTCTTTGTTGACATATGCCTCCCCTATAAGATTTATAGGAACTAAAATGAAACGAATTTTTACTGTTGTGTATAATTCGAAGGGGTTTGTGAGAGGGATTAGCTAAGTGCTTCATTTAATATTAATAGTAATATACCATGTGTGGCAATAAAAGGCAGAAGATCTGGCAGGAACATGATCAAGTAGACAGTGAAAGTGTCAATAATGAGATAGGCTACAAGTTTTAGCTATCATTTATGTTAAGTATAATCCTAAAGTCTCTGATAGGTATAGTACAATGTGGCATTATCATATGAGATGATTATAGGTGATACGTGGATTTTTTTATTTTAATAGTTATATGCTATTTTAATTTGCATTGAAAAAAGAGTGATCCCTTCAAACTTATAGTTTCATGGCTACTATTGCTTAGGATAAAGCTAAAATTATTTTAAAATATTTAATTGTGTTGGTAAAATGTTTCACGTGGTTCTCAGATGTGGTATATATCTTGAAGGTGGTATATGAATGATGGAAATTTGGGAAACATCTAGTTCAACACTGCGCTTAGCTTCTACTGGGTAGATTAAAGTTCAGAGGCATTAAATTACTTGCCCAATATTATATAATTAGCTGAAGAGCAAATTAACTGTGTGTCTACCCAGAATGTCTTAAGTTTTCTCAAAAAATTGCTAAATTTATGCTTTTAAAACAAATCATTGCTGAACTTCATTAATATTTATTTAAATAATCTACATAAGTTAATCCTTTTAGTAGGGTAAAGAAGGCATCCAAGTCATAGCTAAAGTGTTGCATTTTCACAAAGATTAGGATCCCTAGAATGTAAGTGGTAAAGAAAATTCTTATCTCTGCAAGTGCAAGCAAGTCATATATACTTCCAAAAAGTCTTTGTGAAGGGAAAATGATCAAATCCAATCCCAAATAATGAAACTATTTCACTGCAGCTCCCTCCCCCATTCAGTTGTAATTTTATTTATGAGGCAAAACCATTTCCTTTCAATAACAAGCCAAATAAATGTGAAAGTATCACGCAACTTAAATCTGTTATTCAAAAGCTTCACATGGCATAACTTTTTTTTTAATAAAAACAAGAATAGGGAAAAGTGATTGTTTTAGCAAGTTGTAACTTCAGTTTAAATCGAATGTAAGTTCCCAAATACCCTCCTTCAAGCAGGGGTAATTTTGTGTTTGTTACTGAGTGATAGTTTGTTTTTTTTCTACTCGGTGTCCATAGTCCACCTAATCCTAAACTTTTTTTTTTCCAAAATTTTTCTCTAAGTAGATTTGGTGGATGCTTCCCTTTGCTTATATTATTTTGTCTTATCTGTATCTTGTCTTGTTTTTCCTTGTTCCCTGAGGGATAATTTAGAAGTGTTTCTTCCTCAGTTTATGATAAAACACAGTCATCAGTGATCATAGTGTCTGACTCTCAGCATCTACTAAAAGTATCTGCTGGTTTATATATACAAGGTTTATATATACCTATGATACATACGCATGTATGTATGTTTGTGTTTGTGTGTATGTGTATATCCTAAAACTGGAAAACACTCTTTTCCTCAAATATGAGAAATGTATCAGTCATTTGCCTCTGTGCAGACATATCCACAGAATGCTTATACCATTACTAATTTCAAAATGCCAATCTAATGGCATGTTTAATGGGGAGAAAATGATACAGAATTGTCAAAGGGTCAAAATATTCTCTGTAATTTTTCATGTACTCCAAAGCATGGGTCCTGATATTTTCATATTACAAACACAGGATCATTTTTGCAGAATGTCAGGTTTGTTTTCAAGCAGTCATTTGGCTCCTCTTTGTTTTGTATCAAGCCACATTATGTATTTTGATATTTTTAACTTTGAGTTGCATATTGTTTTGATTAGTTACCATCTGAATTATGTCACCTTCAGAGGCATTTTCTTTCCTTCCAATTCTCTCTGTGCTCATTCCTTTGGGTAGTTGTGATCAGAAACTGCTGAATTGCTTGCTAGACCCTTCTCTGCAAAGGAAGTTTTATGAACTGCTCTAATGTCACAGACTACCTCTTCCTCCACGTAACTCTTTACTTTCTTTCTCTTTAGGGCTGTGGTTTTTCATAGGTCACCAACTATTTCTCTCAGAATCTTCATGGGTTTCGTTTTTCTTTTTTGGTAATTTTATTTTGGTATAATTTCAAACACAGAAAAATTGCAAGAAGCACCCATGTCTTGTCCAGATTAACTTACCAATTGTTTACAGTTTGCCACATTTGATTTATCATACTTTCCCTTCCCTGGACACATGCGCGCATGCAGATAGATAAGCACATGATTAATATTTTTCTTTCTAAACTGTTGGAGAATAAACTGGACACCTGTAAATACTTCTTTATATCTCTTAAGGGCATTCTCTCATATAACCACACCACAATTATCAGAAACAGAAAATTTTAACATTGCTATTAATACATTATGTTGCCTAATATTTGGTCCATATTCATTTTATCAGTGTCCCGGTATTATCAGTATTGTATCCACCTCCCACCCCCAGGATTTAATCCAGGGCACACAGGGCATTTTATTGTCCTGTCTCTGTACTATCTTTCATTCTCCTCAACCTTTCCTTGTCTTTCTTGACTTTTTTATTTGAATAGTACAGGCCAGTTATATTGTAGAACATCCTTCAATTTGGGTTTGTCTGATATTTCCTTGTGAGTAGATTCAGCATTTTTGTCAGGAAAACCACAGAATGATATCGTAGTCTTTTTAGTGCAGTATATCAGAAAGCACACAAAGTCAGTTTACCCCAATATTAGTGATTTTAATTTTTCATCACTTGGTTAAGGTGATGTCCACTAGGTTTCTCCACTTTAGAGTTGATATTAACATTTCTTGGGTTTCTTTTGCTTGCTGACTTAAGACAGACAATGATTAATTAATTAGGACTCAAATGTATTTTATATTCTTTGTACAGCTCGAGATGCTGCTGTGCAGAAGATTGAGACTATTATCAAGGAACAATTTGCTCTTGAAATGAAGAATAAAGAACATGAAATTGAAGTCATCGACCAGGTATAATGATGATAAATTGAAAAAACACCAGAGGTATTGGGAAAAAAATCTATATATAATGAATTAAAAAAAGTCTCTTGAGATAAAGTTGTTTGCTTTTTCCCTTTTGTTGTTCTTTGAAAAATAGTTTTCTTGTTTGAGGGGAAAAAAACCTATTTTTTAAGAAATGAAATTGCAGAAAGGATAAAAAATATTATCTGAAATTTCATTTTAAAATACAATCTTCTTTGCTCATGTGCTTAATATCTTTGTGGATATTTCTCAATGAATGTGCACATAAATATACATAGTAATATATTTACTTACATACCCTTGCAACAGTTTTTTTTACCATTTTACATCTTTGTCATTCTGCTAGATGGTAAATGTCACTCTTATTTTCTTTAATTATTAGAGAAGTTGAGCTCTTTTTTTTTTTTTTTTTGGTCATTTGCATTTCTTATTTTGTGATTTGTTTGTACATCTCTTTTATAATTGCCATTTTTTTAAAGTAATGAGTTAATATTTGTTTTTAGCGACTGATTGAAGCAAGAAGGATGATGGATAAACTTCGTGCCTGCATTGTAGCAAACTACTATGCTTCTGCAGGTCTTCTAAAAGTTTCTGAGGTAAGTATTCCTCATATTCAGTCATTTTGCAGCCACCCATATTTGTTGTGTGAGGGAAAGTTATGTCAGCGTGGAATCCCTGACTTGGAAACATTTATCTTTTTTATTTTAATTTTTTTTTTTTCCCCCCATAATACTCAGAACCATTCAGGAAACATTTATCTTGACCTTCAGAATTCAAGAAGCCTAGCCTACTTTCCTGGGACTTTACATAAACTTATTATTGTGTTCAACCATAGTCCTTCAGTCATACCTCTCTGCATTGTCTGTAATCCTAAGGAACACTTTTTTGTTTTTACTTAATCCTTCTACTGATTGTTAGCATTGTGCTAGGCTTTGCAGATGCAAAAATGAATGAGACCTCATTGCAACTTGCCCTAGTTTGTCATTTGATTGTGGCCTGTTTTGGAGTAAGTTATAGATTGGTTCAGTTTTTCCTAGCCTTTTATTCAAATAAATAGCAGTTTTTAGTTTGAGATTTGCCCTATTCCATAAGCCTGATTTCTCCCTCTACCTTTTTTTTTTTTTTTTTCAAAAGAGATGGGGTCTTGCCGTGGTGTTCAGACTGGAGTGCATTGGTTATTCACAAGCACGTTCATCGTGCACTACAGCCTTGAACTCCTGGGCTCAAGCCATTCTCAGCCTTCTGAGTAGCTGGGACTTTAGGTGCGCACCATCATGCCCAGCTCCCCAACTACTTTTAATGGAATATTTCGGATATACAGAAAAAAGGTGAAATAAGCACCTATTTGTGCACCACTTAGAGTTGACAGTTTTAGCATTTTGCCATATTTGCTTTATCTGTTTTATTTTTCTCTAAAATAGTTGAAAGTAAGTTCCAGGCATCATGCCACTTCACCCCTAGACACTTAAGCGTGTATTTCTTAAAGGAAATTTTTCTTTATCATCATAGTACCTCAGAAAGTGAACCAGTCCATACTCACATTTCCCCAGTTGTCCCCCGAATCTTTTAAAGCTGTTTTTTCCAAACCAGGATCCAGTTAAGGTTTATGGATTGTGTTTGGTTGTTTTGTATTTCTAGTTTCTTTTAAATCCACAACAGTCAGTCTTCTTACCCTTTTTCCTCCATGGTACTGACTTTTTGAAGAGACCAGGCCATTTATCTTACAGAATGTCCCACATTTTGGGTTTATTTTTTTCCTTGGGTTACTCCATCTTCTCTATTTTCCTGTAAACTGGAAGTCAAGTCTAAAGGCTTGCTTAGATTTCAGGTTAAATATTTCTGGCAAGAATACTTCATAGGTGATGCTGTATACTTGATGTTTTACCACATTAAGTAGGCACATAGTATTAGGCTGTTCTGTTAGGGATACTAAGTTTGACCACTTGGTTAATGTGATTACCACTAGATCATTCCAGTTATAAAGGCAAGTTTTTTCCTGATTTTGTTTTTGACAAGCAAATGAAAAATATCTGGCTCCTTTATCCTAGTAGTCTGTCCAAATTCTAGCATAGGGGATAGGACTAAACTGAAATAGAAATATTTCTTCCTGTTTAACATTTTCAGAATATAGCTTTTGTTTGTTCTTTCTCTTTTTAATTTCTTTTTCCTAATTTTTTTTCAATTTAGAATTAGTGTCAGCTAAATTTCCTCTTTGACAATACTGGCTCAGTGGGAACCAGGGAAAGGCTGGAGGGTGATAATAAGAGGTAATTGTCATATTTAGGCTTTTGTATTATCCTGTGGAGCTTTAGGGTACCTGGCATTGGTGCTACACTGATGTTGTCCTAGTAAAAACTAGAGCGTTATTTGAATTTAATCTTAAATAGTAGACAGGTATTTCTTTAGTTGCAGGAGTTTTCACAGTACACATTAGAATAATCTATATTAGTTTTCTAAGGCTACCATAACAAATTACTGCAAGCTTGGTGATGTAAAACAAGAGAGATTTTTTTATCTCACGATTCTGGAGGCTAGAAGTCCAAAATGAAGGCCTCAGCAGGCAGTGCTCCCTCTGAAGGCTCTAGGGAAGAATCTCTCCTTGCTTCTTCCTAGCTACCAGTGGTTGCTGCCAGTCGTTGGCTTGCAGCTGCATCACTCTGATTTCTGCCTCTGTCTTCCCATGGACCATTTCTCTCTGTGGTGTGTCTTCTCTGTATCTCTCTGTCCACGTTTCCCTCTTAAAAGGCTACCAGCCATGGTTACATCTGCAAAGACCCTATTTCTGAATAAAGTCACATTCACAGAATCTGGGTGGACATGAATTTTGGGGAGACATTTTTCAACTCAGGACAGATTCCAGTGTCATCTGTTGCATGACTCACTATGAAGTTCAACAGAAGGACATCAGGAGTTAGCATCTGCATGATGTAGCCACTCTGAGGTAGCTACTCTGTTTGAAAAGCTGGTTATTCATTTAATGTTTTGTTGCTTTATGTTAGCAGTTCTGATCTCTGTTATTTGGTGGTCTAGAAATACACTGATTTTATCCAGTTTTGTTCTGATTAGGATTTATTCAAGGATATTTAGTTATGCTTTTGTCTGTTATGATCAGGCATTTACTTATTGTTAGTTTGCAGTAGCAAAACACATTCATAGCTCTGAAAAACCATTGTTTTTGAAATTCAATGATTTTGTTGCTTCGACTCTGAAACACTAGGCTTTGGCTCCTTTTTTCTTACTAAAACAATTATTTTAATAGCACATTTTTAAAAGCTAGGCTTCCTAAGAACATAACTACAGTGTATCACATTATAATAGAATATACTGTATTTTGTATGCAAGTAACTAAGATACAGAAAAATACCCTAGGCTTCTGTACTGGACTGAGGGCAAACTTTGTACAACAGCATTAATTATTTTAAGGCAATCTATATTACTTTTACTCCTATGTGAGGGCCATTTCAAATATATTAGGTCATTAAATATGAAATGTCCAATTTTTAATGGAAAGTTTAGTTTGTTTTATCTCAAACAGGAATCAGTACAATTAATTAAACTATATGCCTAAACTATTGACACAGTTTTGCCATCTTAACGATACCTTGTTTATGCCAGTATGAAGAAGCCTGGAGAGGAAGTGGCAATGAAATCACAAAAGGCATTTTCAGCAACTTGTTGACAATTCAATATTTTTCCTTGCAAGAAGTGGACCTTTCAGTGGTCCACCACCTGAAAGAAGTGGTAGTCAGTTGGCATAAGGTCTGGTGAATACGGTGGATAACAGAGTTTCCCAAGTCCAGCCTCTATGGTTTGAGCAGCGTTGTTAGTGTGACTTGTGGTCAAGCGTTATCTTGCAAGAGGATTGGCCTGTCTCTGTTGACTAGTCTCGGCTGCTTAATCACAAGCATCCTCATCATTTGGTTGCAGTAGACATCTGCTGTAATACATTGACCAGGTTTCATGAAGCTGTAGTGGATAAAACCAGCGCTAGACCACCATTAGCTTTTTTTGATGAATATTTAGTTTTGGACTGTGTTTTGGCACTTCATCTTTATCTAACGATTGTGCCAAATACTTGCGATTATCAAAAAGAATCCATTTTTCATCACACATAACAATATGGTGTAGAAATGGTTTGTCTTTATGTCGTGACAGCAAAGAAAGGCAAGCTTCCAGATGATTTCCCTTCCGACACTCATGTAATTCATGTAGGAACCCATGTATCCAGCTTCTTTCTTTCTTTTTTTTGAGACAGAGTCACACTCTGTTGCCTGGGCTAGAGTGCCCTGGCATCATCCTAGCTCACAGCAACCACAAACTCCTGGGCTCAAGCGATCCTTCTGCCTCAGCCTCGCCAGTAGCTGGGACTACAGGCACGCACCACCACACCTGGCTAATTTTTTCTACCTTTAGTTGCTCGGCTAATTTTTTTTCTATTTTTTTAGTAGAGATGGGATCTCACTCTTGCTCAGGCTGGTCTCGAACTCCTGAGCTCAAGCAATCTTCCCACGTCAGCCTCCCAGAGTGCTAGCATTACAGGCATGAGCCACCACGCCTGGCTAGTCCAGCTTCTTTACCTTGCCATTTTGTTTCAGATGGTCCAATATTGTTGGAATAGTAATGTCAAATCTTGCTGCTAATTCACACCTAGGTTGTGATGGATTTGCTTCCACTACAGCTTTCAGCTCATTATTATCCACCTTGGGCTCACGTTGCCCACATGGCTCATTTTCAAGAAGAAAATCACCGGAACAGAACTTCTCAAACCATTGATGTACTGTGCATTCATTAGCCACATCCTTCCCAAACACTTCCTTGATATTTTTAGCTGTCTGTACTGCATTGGTTCCACAATGGAACTCATTTGAAAATAACATGAATTTTTTACTTATCCATGGTTTCACAAAAATTGCTCTAAAAAATGTGAAAGATAATCACAAGCCAAAAATGTGAGTTTGAAAGACTGAGGATGTACCTTTACAATAAACATAAAACAAGAAGTGTCAAAGTAAAATGTCAGAGATATCAACTGTCAAATTTTGTAGTTAAGGAAATTGAACATTTCATGTTTAATAACCTAATACATTTCCTTCATTTTTGTGTTTCTTTTAGGAAACTTATTTAGAGCAGTTGATGCGTTGGTGTAAAGTGATGTGAGACTTATTTTTTTGAGTCAAATCTTATTTTCCATATGTTACTGTATATTTATCTTTATTTCTCATTTATCCTCAGAAGATCCCACATCTTTAGCTTTTAGTGTTAGAAACTTTACATAATTATTTATCACTCTAATTTTTGTTTCGTTTGTCCAGACCATGTTAAAGAGTTTGGATTCCATTTTATGGGCGTCAGGAGATTTCGAAGGATTTTAAGCGTGATCCTGTAACAGATAAGGGTTTTGGAGAGATCAGGTTTTTGCCCACTTTTGATGGATTTGATTAAAAGTTTGTTTGCTTTCATTTTTTGTAGGGATCAAAGACATGTGATACAATGGTTTTTAATCATCCTGCTATCAAGAAATTTTTGGAATCACCGTCTAGGTCATCATCTCCTGCCAATCAGAGATCAGAAACACCATCAGCCAACCATTCAGAAAGTGATTCTTTATCTCAACACAATGACTTCTTATCTGACAAAGATAATAACAGCAATATGGATATAGAAGAAAGACTCTTAAACAACACGGAGCAGAGACCAAGCCGAAATACTGGAATGGTATAGTTGGATGGATTGGTGGTAGGCCTGAGGAGTGTTAAAGGAGACAGGAACTAATAATGCACATATTATCTCATTTAACTTTGGCAGGGACTCTAGGAAATAGATTGTTTTCCTTTTAGAAGGGGGAAAATGAATCTTGATATGGTTAACATTATATTTGCTCAAACGTATCAGAACTGAGAATTAAACCCAGGTGTTTCTAATTTTAGAGTTTAGGGCTATGTGCAGCACAGCTCCTGGATACCATTCACGTAGATATGAAAGAAACCTTTAGCAGTTGGCAATTCTGTGATCTTGCGCAAGGTGTTTCTACTTTGTCATATTTATTCTTTCAAGTGTTACGGCTCTTCAGTTTCCTTTGTGAGACTTTATATTAGTATAAT
>NW_012133858.1:19778682-19797383 GCF_000956105.1 Propithecus coquereli | reverse complement strand
AATTTTTTTTTAAATTTGAGTTATTTCATTCCTATCTTTTATGAGTTTTTGGTTTCTGTCCTATTAAAAATTGTTTAAAATGAAAATGAATGTTGATTATGATTTTTTTCAGGATACTTCTAGTGTTACTGGCTCCCATAAAACAGAACAGCGGAATGCTGATCTCACTGGAGATGAAACTTCACGACTTTTTGTAAAGAAAACGATAGTTGTGGGCAATGTGTCCAAGTGAGTATCCAGTTGAATTTATTTTGTCATCCATTTATGTTAATACTTAATACTATAGTATTATAGTAGGAAGAGGCCTCAGGAATTCTTTTCCCCAAGCTCTTAGTTGTTTCAAAAGTAAATCAAAGTCCAGAGTCTTTCTTAGAGTAATCTTGCTCACTTGTAAGCACAGAGTTTGAATCTAGGTCTCCTGTTCTTCATGTGGGTATTATTTCCTCTGTACTGCTTCTCTATACAGTGCCATTCTGCCTTGCCTTTCACAGTATCCACAAATGATAAATACGGGGAAGAGAATTTTTTTCTCAAAATATATCACTAGAGAAGAGGCAGTATAGGAACCTCTTACACTTTCATGTGTAGTTTGTAAAAGATGCTAAGTATTTGGAAACCAATGAGAATGGTAAATTCTCAGGCACTGTTCTCAACTCTAACTTTCATATCTTCATTTTTTCCTCCACATTTCCATTCTTGCATCTGCCATTTATTTGTGATTGGCACTTCCAAAGCTGAAACCAGATTTTTCTTCCCAGGAACCCATTTACTATTCTTTGTCTTCTTTCTTTTTTTTTTTTTGAGATGGAAGGACTTAAGTATGATGAGTTTCTTTGACTTTTGTTTCTTTTTCAAAACCTTACTTTAGTGACTCTAATGCAAGCCAGAGAGGTTTGCATCTAGCAAGTCATTGGGACATGAGAACAAATAGATAAAGTTTCATTTTCAGTCATCCATTTATGTTAATATTTTGGCATAAATACTCTTACTATCTTAGTATTATAATAGGAAAAAACCTCATGAGTGCTTTTCTCAAGCTCTTAGTTGTTTCAAAAGTAAACGAAGGTCCGGAGACTTGAGACTCTACTTTATAGTGTGTCAGTCTTCGACTCAGAATAAAATAGTACTTAGTAAAAATTTCTAAGATGTGAGCTCTTACATAAATGTATTTCACCAAGCACGTTAATGTGTATAAGTTAGGAAAAACTTTTGTTTATTTCTGACCTAGTTCTATCCTTAGGGGCCTTAGCTAATTCCTATAGATCTTCTCATAGCATAATGATATTATGTATGTTGTGTAAATATTTGTCCCAGATGTAAATATGTGAAAGGGATTAAATTATCTTGCTGGAGAAAAATTGATTACATTGGCCAAGATTTTAGACTATGGCAGTTTTAATTAATTTTTTCATGAAGTTTTATTTGCTGAACCTTATTAGTTATAGTTCCTTTCTACTCTCTTTTGTCATTTTTTATCATATTATCATTTCCTATTTTCATATATTTTTTGCAAATCAGATTGTAATCTCTTTGGGGTAAAAACTATGTCTTTTCTGTTTTTGTACCTTATTATAGTACTGGGTTAGTAAATATTTGATTCATGAATGAATTGATACATTTGTGAAAGGAAAAATATAAACATATACAAACCTGGTGAAATTAGAGAAAAAAGACACAAATAATATTGGAAATGAAAAAAGAAGATATAATTACAGATGCTGCACTATGAAAGAGATAAGAAACTGTTAACATTGTTATGCCAATACATTTGAAAATTTAGATGAAATGATTGTTTATGCCCAATCTTCTTGTGGCCTGGTGGAAATTCTTCCTGAATTTTCAGGCTTGGCCTTTTCTGGGCTGACCTGTCTTGTAAAGATGTCACTTCTCTCCACATTGATCTGGAAATATTTCTATTAAAATCCCAACAGGGTTCATGAAATTTACAGGCTGGTTCTTACATATGGAGAGTAAAGGGCTGAGATTGAACAAGAACACTCCTGAAGAGCTAGGTTGGGCAACTTGGCCCCCCTGCATTACTAAGGATTAATCATAGGCTAAAATAAACATGTAGGAGGACATGACCATATTTTCCACCAGAATCTAAGAAAGGGGCCTCATACTGAAATAAAGACAGGTCCCATAAAGGGGAGGGCTAACGATGCTAGTTTTACCATGGTCAAGACTTAAGGAAAAGCAACAAAGAAAATAAAGTACCTAGTACTAAGGAGGTAAAAGACTCTACAGGGAGAACTATGAGACACTGAGGAAGGAAATAGCAGAAGATGTAAACAGGTGGAAAACCATACCATGCTCGTGGATTGGCAGAATCAACATTGTTAAAATGACTATACTACCCAAAGTGATCTACAGATTCAATGCAATTCCTATTAAAAGACCAGCATCATTCTTCACAGATGTAGAAAAATTAATTTTACGCTTCATATGGAACCAGAGAAGACCCCGCATAGCAAAAACAATTCTAGGTAATAGAAACAAAATGGGAGGCATCAATCTACCAGACTTCAAACTCTATTGCAAAGCTGTAATATTAAAATCAGCTTGGTACTGGCACAAAAACAGAGCCATTGACCAGTGGAACAGAACTGAGAACCCAGACATAAAACCATCCTCATATAGCCATCTAATCTTTGACAAAGCAAACAAAAACATACACTGGGGAAAAGAATCTTTATTCAATAAATGGTGCTGGGAAAACTGGATAGCCACATGTAGAAGACTGAATCTGGATCCACACCTCTCACCCCTCACAAAAGTCAACTCACGCTGGGTCACAGATCTAAACCTAAGGAGTGAAACTATTAGAATTCTAGAGGAAGAAGTTGGAAATACTCTTCTAGACATTGGCCTAGGCAAAGAATTTGTGAAGAAGACCCCAAAGGCAATCACAGCAACAACCAAAATAAATAAATGGGACCTGATCAAATTAAAAAACTTCTGCACGGCCAAAGAAACTGTCACAAGAGCAAACAGGCAACCCACAGAATGGGAGAAAATTTTCGCGTGCTACAAATCCGACAGAGGGCTGATAACCAGAATCTATTTAGAACTCAGAAAAATCAGCAAGAAAAAATCAAACAGCCCTATCAAAAAGTGGGCAAAGGATATGAACAGAAACTTTGCAAAAGAAGACAGAATAATGGCCAAAAAACATATGAAAAAATGCTCAACATATCTAATCATCAGGGAAATGCAAATCAAAACCACAATGAGATATCACCTATCTCCAGTGAGACTGGCCTTTATCAAAAAGACCCAAAACGATAAATGTTGGCATGGATGCGGAGAGGTAGGAACACTCATACACTGCTGGTGGGACTGCAAATTAGTGCAACCTCTGTGGAAAGCAATATGGAGATACCTTAAAGAGATACAAGTAGAACTAACCATTTGACCCAGCAATCCCATTACTGGGCATCTACCCAAAAGAGCAAAAGTCGCTCTATGAAAAAGACACCTGCACTCGAATGTTCATAGCAGCACAATTCACAATTGCAAAGATGTGGAAACAACCCAAGTGTCCATCAATACATGAGTGGATTAGTAAACTGTGGTATATGTATACCATGGAGTACTATTCAGCTTTAAGAAACAATGGTGATATAGCACCTCCTATATACTCTTGGAAAGTGCTGGAACACATTCTACTAAGCGAGGTATCCCAAGAATGGAAAAACAAGCACCACATATACTCACCGTCAAACTGGTATTAGCTGATCAACATTTAAGTGCACATGTAGGAATAACATGTATTAGATGTTGGGCAGGGGGAGCGGGGAGGAGGGGACGGGCATATGCACAAACAATGAGTGAGATGCATACCTCCGGGGAAATGGACGCACTTGAGGCTTGGACTTGTGGGGGAGGGAGGGTAGGGGCATCATACATGATCTGATCATCTGTACCCCCATAACATGCTGAAATAAAAAAAAAAGGCGGGGGGAGACTTAAGGAAATGACTTGTTTTGGCTTTCAAAAGGCAGGAAACCAGGTACAGCCTTCTTGGCAGCAGTGAGAGGCACCAGAAGAGCCTAGAGTTCTCGCACCCTGAAACCTGAATGAAATCAATCCAAAGGCTAGAGGTTCCCTATCCCAGGAATAAAAATATGCCTGTTTATTTCCACCTTATATACCCACTTGGCAGGAGAAATAAGTTTGATTTTTTTTTTTAATTGCACACTGATAATCAGAAAACAAACTCTTAACAAAATGCTCTTTAGACCAAATAAATGTTTTAGAAAGAATGAAAAACAAAATGATTAGCTGCAAAGACGTTGTTTGGTTAGGTGATATAGCTGTTAAATATTGCTGGAATTTTAATCTTGTTTTAAGTAGGAGTTAATTGTTTTGTTAGGTTTTTGAAGGAAAAACTAATTCTGGTTTCTTTTTTTTTCTTCTCTAGGTATATACCTCCAGATAAGAGGGAAGAAAATGACCAGTCAACTCATAAGTGGATGGTATATGTCCGAGGGTCTCGTAGAGAACCCAGCATTAATCATTTTGTCAAGAAAGTTTGGTTCTTCCTTCATCCCAGCTATAAACCAAATGACCTTGTGGAAGTGAGGTAAGCACATTTGAGTTATTTAACCTAGGAAGTACAGATTTATTGAAGTGAAAGAAAAGTGATTTAACTTCACAACATTCCCTGGAAAATTTTATATTACTAATAATTTACCCAGCATTGACTCTTAGTCACAATGTAGTTTCAGCCATGGTTCCCTCTTGCAGATTACTGTCTCGATGAACATGTACCGTCCCCTCCGATCAGATTGTTACTACACTAATCGTATGAGCTGATTTTGCTTACCTCTGGAAATAGCTAACCTTGTTTATATAGATACAGATATACATAAAAATGTTACTGTTTTTTATAGTTATCAGAATATAACAGAAGATTCTAACATTATAGAAATATATAATGCTGAAAGTTCCCCATGCTCTCACCCTCTCATAAGTAACCCCTAGTGATATTTTTCCTTTACATATTCTAACCTGGTATAATCGTTGTTTTTGTTACTTCACAAAGATGGAAGGATGATATATTTATACTGTTGTGAAATTTGCTTATATCATTTAGGTGTATTCTTTACATCTATGTGATACTTTACATCATATACATGTTCATTGTATAAATGTACTATGGAAGTGGTTTTGGGTTGTTACCAGTGAAATCTCTGTCCTCTGTGCTGTTCAGAACATTCCCTTCCACCCCAGCTCTTAAAGAAAAATGGGTATCTCCTGAGAACTCTGCTGCTTCTGTAGCCCTTTCAAGTGGTGGCCGTTTTTACCATTGGGTCTAGGGGTGAGGTAGATGTCTTCCTTGATCATATTTATAGGTTCCTGTCCACTTTTCCCCTTTCTCCCTAAAAAACCTTAGGTCCTTTGAAGCCCCATGTGATCTCCTCCTCCTTTGTCACAGTTATCTGCTAATTTCCCAAATCACTTCCCTCTTTCAAAAACAGTCTTAGTACCTAGTTTACTGACGTTCTCTCTACTGGTATTTTTTTGTTGTTCTTAAGGATTTTGTGTGCATATAGGCAATTCATACAAAATCCTGGGCTCTTGGTTCATTGATTTTTTCACTTTAATGATTAGGTTATTGTGGTGATATGCCATGGAATCTATGCTGAGTTTACGGAGAGAAGTGAATTATATGAGAGCAGTGATGGATAGTGAAGATTTTTGTGGGCAAGAAATGGAAGTCTAAGTGAGGTTAGAAAATAGTTGGATTGGGAGTAGAGCTGGAAAGATAGAGGTTGGCGGTTACAAAGTGGAATGCTTGGAAATCGGATTTTTGTAGGTAGTACGGAATGTTTATATGAATAATAGTTATCCTAGTTATCAGTTGGTCTATTTTTTTCCCTACATCTAGTATACCCTAAATTCCCACGTAAACTTAGATCCTGTTCTGGACTGTTAATAACATTTATTCCTGTTACAGTAATATACTATTTTAGTTGATTTGCTTTATAACGTGTTCTGATATCTGACAGTATAGTCTCATCATCATTCTTCTGGATTTTTTTCTTAGCCATTCTTGAGTATATATGTTTTTCCAGATTACTTTAGAATCAAATTGTCAAATTACAGATTGAAATCGCACTGAATTAAGGGTTAATTTTCACATTTTTTTTCATTTTCAGCATTTGCACAGACAGCAGTTTTCACATTTTTTATGGTATTGCATCTTTCTATCTCCTGTCTGCCCGAGAATCAGTGTCGTAGTTCTGCAGTGCAAATGAGATTTTTTTTCTTTTATTACTACTTATAAAACTTTCTTCATTTTCTTGACATATTATACTGGATAGAACCTTAGAAAAGTGTTGATACCTGTTTTGTTTTGTTTTGTTTCAGTAGTAGAGCTTAATTGATAAAAGAGAAATTTTATTCTTAGGCTTTCAAACCCTAGTGTTGAAAAGACTTTGTCTCTGATTTAATTTAAATCTATACCTGATACATGAATCCCTTCAGAAATGCCCCATACAGCTAAGCTCAGGATCCATCCTCTCCTAGAAAACCACTAATGACCTAGACTTGAGTTTTTTTCCTGGAAGACCATTTTCCTCCCTGTTATCGGTCTTCTTCCTCCACTCATGCAAGCATGTACACACTGACACACAGTGTGGCCATCTTTGTGAAGATCTGCTCTTTATCCTTCAGGACATAGCTCAGAAGTTCCTCAGTGAATCCTTCCTTGTCCTTCTTTCTTCTGTGGGTTAAATTACAGTAAATGGTTGTTTACTTGAATGCCTGGGATTTTAATAATGTTTAACAATACCTTATAGAGTGACAATCTTTTCTGAGTTTAGATAGCCTAACTCCAAATGAGCACAGTGTTTTAATAAAGATATTTTTGTGAGTTTGGTGAGAAATAGACAAGTTTAAAAAATGCTGTGTCTATAAAAATGTAAGTAATAAAAATAATATATTTTTCAATGTCCAGATCAATAAGAAATTCCCTTACATGGTAAAAATTAAAATGTGTAGTCTTAGGAAAGAAAACATTTACTATAAATGTGAATCAGTTAAGATATATTAATCATATTTTTATTGATGATAGGTATGATTTACCCAAAAAATGAGATTAAAAACTCATTACATAAAACTCTTACTACTTAACAATACAAACTAATACCTGTTTTTTCCCTCCATTCTTATATCAAGAATTAGAATTTGTAAAACACACTGACTTCCTTTAAGTTGCAAAAAAAATACGCAGTAATATATATATAAGATTGTATTTCCTAAGAAATCCTTACTAATCTGCAGGTAAAGGTGTGGCAAATCATTTATCAGACTGTGTTATAATCCAAAGAAAGGATCATGCTGCATCTCCTTTTCAAATTTCTCTTTCATCTTGTACATCCGGAGTATTTTCTGCTCTTAGTAAATGAACTTCATTTCATGAAATTTGTGAGATTTTACATCATTGAAATAGCCTGTGGGCCAGGCACAGTGGCTTACTTATGCCTGTAATCCTAGCATTCTGGGAGGCTGAGGCAGGAGGATTGCTTGAGCTTAGGAGTTCAAGACCAGCCTGAGCAAGAGTGAGACCCCAGCTCTACTAAAAATAGAAAAATTAGCTGGGCATCATGGTGTGCACCTGTAGTCCTAGCTATTCGGGAGGCTGAGGCAGGAGTTTGAGGTTGCAGTGAGCTACGATATGAAGACACTGCACTCCACCCGGGGCAATTTAAGCATTATGAACAACAGTGTTAGGATTTTTAAGTGGTTATTTTAAAAGAGATTAGGACTTATATGCTTCTGGTGTTTAAAACTCCTGGAGAAATCATTTATTGTGATCACCCACACTTCTGTGTTTTTTTTATAGCAAATAATGTGTGTAAATCGATTATACTAATTTACATGTATGTCTCTCTTACTAGACTTAGAGCTTATTGATGTTTGGAACCTTGACTCACTTGTCTTACGAGGGTCTAGCATAGTCCCTAGCATGTAGTAAATGCTCATTTCATATTTGATGTTAAGTTATTGAATTCATGAGGTGGGCCCTTCTATTTGTAAGTGGCTTTGTTCATGTGGATGTTTGTAATTATGTTGAGTAGAGATCTATTATAACTTTCTCTAACTTGTAAACTTTCAGTACTTTCATATGCCTGTACCACCACACAGACAAAATCATTATAATCCCTTTTCCATGTAGCAGTTGTTCAGATATTTGAAAGCAGCTGTTGGGTTTCATCCACATTTGTTTCAGTTGTCACTTACGTGGCTTTGTTCTTTTGTCCTCCAGGTTATATTCCTTGACACGCTCCATTTATCTATATTCCTCTTAAGGTATTCTTTTTAGAACTGAACCTAAAACTCTAGACATGGTGTAACCAATATAAAGTAGGATAGAACTATTAACATATGTCTTAGATTTAATTATAACTCATTATGTTCTTTACAGGACTCCTAAGATGTTTTTTGTATCAGGTATCTAAAATGATTTGATGAAATATGGGAGGACTTTTGCACTGCCTTGAAACTTACGGTTTATCTTACTGTGAATCAAAGTACAAATGTGTTTCTGAAGCACCCTGAATCTCCTCATCACAGCATGTTTCCTGACAAAGAGGATGGGTAGATTATGCTCCTATAGAAGTATATTTTTCACATTTGGTTCAGATGTCATGGCAACTCTTAGCCAACTTCCTAAAAGCTGTGATTGTAAACTTTGTTTTTAGGCACAAGATAGTCACTAAACGTGTGCTAAGGTTCCGGGCTTGATACAGGGATTGCAAAGATGAACACCATATGGTCCCTCCCTTTGAGAAGTTTAGTGGAGTATACCTGCCCTTGGTGTATGTGAGAATAGCCTGGGCTAGGTCCCCAGAGAAAATCTAGTGAGCCTCTTCAAATGATTATATCTGTTTCATTTAGCTCCAATATAGGAATTCTCCAGAGTAGCACTGTCCAATGGAAATATATGTTGTGAGCCACACATGCAATTTTAAATTTTCTAGTAGCCATGTTAGAAAAGTAAAAACCAAAATTTAAAAACAAATTACTTAGCATGGTAATGCAATTTTAGGCTGCTTTATTAGAAGTCAGATAGACTTGCTGTGCCCTGCACCAGTCTGACAGTATCCAGTGAACACTATGTGCATCTAGAGGAGAGTGGCCTGGGTAGTGAGATCTGCCACCTTGGGGATATGGACTAGCACAGTGGTTAAATGTGGCCCCTGAGCCTTTTGCTTGAGTTTAAATCCTGGTTCCACTGCTTATTTACTGTGTGATCTTGGCAAGTTAGTTATTCAACCTCACTATGTCTCAGAGGGGATATTTCATAGTGTGGTTGTAAAGATTAGATCAATCAGTAGATATAAAGGGCTTAAAATATGGTTGGGTCATAGGAAACACTGTGTTTGCTGCTGCTACTGTTGTGAGGAACAGAGGTATTCATTCTGAAAAGAAAAGACGAGGATGTTGTAAGATGTTCTCTTGCAGGTCTTTCACGTAGAGGAAAAATTTATTCTTAGTGATTCCAAATGGCATATCTAGAACTGACATGCAGGAAGTAGAAGAAATATAACAACTATTTAGAAATGTAATGAAGAGTCTTATTAAGCAGTGAATTCTTGGTCGCTAAAGCCTTTTTTTTTTTTTAGCCCTATAATATGATTTTTCCTTCTTGGTCATTGATATATTTCAACATCTATGATTAATCCAGAAATACTGATGTTTGTTCAGGGGAGGCAGTCCTCTTTTGTGTGAAGTAACATATCTTTTGAAGTATAAAATTTCCATTGATAATTGGTAGGTCTTAGATTCCTTTTTTTTGGCTTCTAAAAATATGGTCGTGGAAGAATTTCCTGTCAAAAGCATTGTTCCTTTTTCTTGGCTTTATGTTTGTCTGTGTCTTCCTCAGCAGCAGTTCTTTCTGTCTATTCACTAAAGGTTAGCTCATGTACAGAAATTGAGGAACAGACCTAATTTATTATCTCCATTGTGAGAGAAATCCAGCATACAAACAGTGTGATTAAGGCATATTGCAAAATGAGTTTAGACTTACCATTTATTTTAGCTTTACAGAAATTTAAATGACCAAACTTAACATCAGTAGAATTTCCATTAATTACTCTTAAGTCCACCATGCCCCTTAGCCCCACTGTATCTCTGGTCTTGGATCCATTTTTGAACTATTATCTCAAGTCTACCTTCTCATTTGACCCCAAACCTAAATCTATACCGTCATGGTGGCTACTTCTCTCAGCTCAGCCGGTTTCTTCCATGCAAGACAGTCTAGTTTTCTTTGCTTTCTTTTATCTCTGGTGTATAACATGTTGTTAATTTCTGTGCTTTCTAGGCTACTCTCATACTCAGAGTTTTTTCCTATCTTTGGCTCTCCTGTCAGCTTCTGGCTCTGTGCTGCTTAATTCCCATCTGTTAGATTCTTCTCCAGCTTTGTTCTTGGATTGTGCCCTCACTGAATTCATGTCTCTCCTTAGTTTTCCAAAAACTCATCCCACTGGAAGTTTTTCTCCCTGTAATTTTGGCATCTTCTCTCACTACAATAATTCTAAGCTAGGAATTCCTAACAAGCATTTTCATTTTAAAGGCATTCTCTCTCTACCCCATTAACTTAAACCATATTATTTAAAGATCTCTCAATGAAATTTCTACATTTTTTATTATGGAAAATTTCAGACATATAGAAAAGTAAAGAGTATAATGAACCCTCATGTACCCATCATCAGTTAGTAACAGTTTGCCATTCTTGTTTCATCAATTTCCCTTCACAGATTCATTGTGATGAGATTTCTCTAGTCCACTTAGCATTCATTTACATTCCACTCTACCCACTAAAATCATAGTCACTGTTTGGGGGAGATTATACTGTGAACACAGGATCTTTATTTTAAAGTCCTTAGTAGATAGTTTCAAGTAAATTATCACTTTCAGATTGATCAATGATTTATTTTGTTTTTGCCTCAGTGGAGGAATAAATATGAGAGTCTGGGATCGGAACGTATACCTCAGTCTGTGTTTGTCACATGCCAATTAGGATCCTGCCCTACTGTGTGACATGCATCAGATCACTTTAGTTCCCTCGTCTATGAAAATGACATTGGATTATATGGTCTCAGTTTACTCTTGGCTCTTAGCATTTAGTAACTGAAGATTAATATACGCTTGAGTTGAATTTTTCTCTTTCTTTCTTTCTTTCTTTCTTTCTTTTTCTTTCTTCTCTCTAAATTATATTTAGCATTTTAGAAAAATTCAACATGAAGATTTAGCTTCAAATGAGGAAACCTAAATGATTCTCACACAGACATGAATTTCTTATTTACCCATTTTGAGAAACCTCTTCCTGTCTAGGATGAGAGAATAAACATGAGTGAATGTGTTAATGTCTGCTTTTCCCTAGAGAGCCTCCTTTTCACCTGACCAGAAGAGGCTGGGGTGAGTTTCCCGTCAGAGTTCAAGTTCACTTTAAGGACAGCCAGAACAAGCGGATAGATATCATACATAATCTGAAGGTATTGTAACAAAACAGTGCTCCCCAGAAGTGAAGTCTGTTTTTGTTAGCTTTTGACTCTTGAACAACATGGAAGTTAGAGGCACCAACTCCTGTACAATGAAGAATCCACATATAACTTTTGACTCCTCAATAACTTAACTACTAATAACCTACTGTACACTGAAAGCCTTACCAGTAACATAAACAGTCAAATAACACATATTTTGTATGTTGTATGTATTATATACTCTATTCTTACAATAAAGCAAGAGAAAAGAACTATTAATAAGAAAATCATAAGGAAGGGAAAATACACTTACTATTCCTTAAGTGGAAGTGGATCGTTATAAAGGTCTTTATCCTTATCATCTTCATGTTGAGTAGGCTGAAGAGGAGGGATTGGTCAGAGTGGAACTGGACAGTTCAAACCTGTGTTGTTCAAGAGTCAACTGTATTTAAAGTGGTAATGTTAGGTTTTCTGAGAGAAGTGACCAAGGATAGTGGAAGGAGGAGATAATATTTTTGAGTGTGTTATGTTTGCTGCTATACAACACTTCTTTGTCCTCTGAAGCTTGGGAAGGGAGTCACTTTACAGTACAATTTGTATTCTTTAAAAAGACGAACTAACTGGTCAGGTAATCAGAAGACATAAATCTTTGATCAGATCTCACTGTTAATATGTTTCTTGAGGCTAAGTTACTGAAATCTTTTTTTTTTAACTTTATTTACTTTTCAATAAAATGGGACAAATAATAATCCTAATCTGTTTATCTCATAAGAATAAAGGGTACATTTATCTTAAAAGGTTAAAGATAGAGGTGAACAAACGTGTTTTGTAAGTTACAAAGTATTATATGAGATTGTAATGCTTTTGTAAGGAATCCTTCACTAATAGTTATATCCATGTGGTTTATTGTGCAGCCATTATAAATTTGTTTTATGAGGTATTTTCTACACATGGGGGGAAACTGCCATTATAGTAAGTGAAAAGCAGTAGGCACACCTCGTTTTATTGTACTTTGTAGACATTGACTTTTTTACAAATTGAAGGTTTGTGGCAACCCTGCATCAAGCAAATCTGTTGGTGCCATTTTCTAACAGCATGTATTCCCTTTGTGTTTATGACGTTTTGGCAATTCTTACAATATTTTCAGACTTTGTCATTATTATATCTGTTTTGGTGATCAGTGATAATTGATGTTACTACTGTTACTCTATTGGGTCACCATGAACCACACTCGTGTGAGATGGTGAACTTAATCAGTCAGTGTTGTGTGTGTTCTGACTGCTCTACCACCAGCCATTCCCGTGTCTTTCCCTTTTCTCAGGTGTCCCTATTCCCTGAGACACACAAATATTGAAATTAGGCCAATTAATAACCCTACAATGGCCTCGAAGTGTTGAAGGTGTTGAAGTGAAACGAAGAGTCACACACCTCTCAATTTAAATCAAAAGGTAGAAATGATTAAGCTTAGTGAGGAAAGCATGTCAAAAGCCAAGATAAACCAAAAGCTAGGCTTCTTGCGCCAAACATTTAACCAAGTTGTAAAACCAAAGAAAAAGTTCTTGAAGGAAATTTAAAGTGCTATTCCAGTGAACAAATGGTAAGAAAGTGAAACAGCCTTCTTGATGATATGGAGAAAGTTTTAGTGATTTGCATAGAAGACCAGCCTTAATGGTCCCTTAAACCTAATCCAGAGCAGGGCCCTAACTCTCTTCAGTTATGTGAAGGCTGAAAGAGGGAGCAAGCTGTAGAAGAAAAGTTTGAAGCTAGTAGGGGTTGGTTCATGAGGTTTAAGAAAAGAAGCCCTCTCCATAACATAAAGGTATAAGATGAAGGAGCAAGTGCTGATACAGAAGCTGCAACAAGTTATCCAGAAGATCTAGCTAAGATAATTAATGAAGAGGCTACACTAAAGAGAAAATTTTCAGTGTGGATGAAACAGCCTTCTGTAGGAAGAAGATGCAATCTATGACTTTAACTGCTAGAGAAAAGTCAATGCCTGGCTTTAAAACTTTAAAGGACAGGCTGACTACCTTGTTAGGGGCTAATGCAGCTGGTGACTCTTAGTTGAAGGCAATGTTAATGTACCCTTTTGAAAATCCTAGGACCCTTAAGAATTATGCTAAATCTGCTTGCCTATAAATGGATCAACAAAGCCTAGATGACAGCACATCTGCTTATATCATGGTTTACTGAAATTTTTTTTTTTTTGAGACAGAGTCTCACTGTGTTGCCCAGGCTAGAGCGCCGTGGCGTCATCCTAGCTCACAGCAACCTCAGACTCCTGGGCTCAAGCCTCAGCCTCCCGAGTAGCTGGGACTACAAGCATGCGCCACCATGCCCGGCTAATTTTTTCTATATATTTTTAGTTGTCCGATGAATTTCTTTCTGTTTTTAGTAGAGACAGGATCTCACTCTTGCTCAGGCTGGTCTCGAACTCCTGAGCTCAAACAATCCGCCCGCCTCGGCCTCCCAGAGTGCTAGGATTACAGGCGTGAGCCACCATGCCTGGCCGGTTTACTGAATTTTTAAGCCCCCTGTTGAGACCTACTGCTCAGGAAAAAATGTTTCTTTCAAAACATTACTGTTCATTGACAATGCACCTAGTCACTGAAGAGCTCTGATGGAAATGTACATTTCAAGTCTTATATTTAAGAAATATATTTCCTAAGACCATGGCTGCCATAGATAGTGATTCCTCTGATGTATCTTGGCAAAGTTAATGGAAAACCTTCTGGAAAGGACTCACCATTCTAGATACCATTAAGAACATTTGTGATTCATGGGAGGAGGTCAGAATATCAACATTAACAGGAGTTTGGAGGAAGTTGATTCCCACCCTCATGGGTGACTTTGAGGAGTTCAAGACGTCAGTGGAGGAATTAGCTGCAGATGTAGTGGAAATAGCAAGAGAACTAGAATTAGAGCCTGAAGATGTGACCAAATTGCTGCAATTTCATGATCAAACTTGAACAGATGAGGAGTTGCTTCTTATGGATGAGCAAACAACGGGGTTTCTTGAGATGGAATCTACTTGTGAAGACGCTGTGAACATTGTCGAAACAACAACAAAGGATTTAGAATATTACATAAACTTAGTTGATAAAGGAGCCACAGGGTTTGAGGGGGTTGACTTCCATTTTGAAAGAAGGCTTCCTGTGGATAAAATGCTATCAAACAGCATTGCATGCTACAGAGGAATCTTTTGTGAAAGGAAGAGTCAATCTACGTGCCGAACTTCATTGTTGTCTTATTTTAACAAAATGCCACAACCACCCTGGCCTTCAGCAACACTACCCTGATGAGTTAGCAGCCATCAATACTGAGTCAAGACCCTCTCTGCCAGTACTATGGTTTGTGCCCCCAAACCTCATGTTGAAATTTGATCCTCAGTGTTGGAGCTGGGGCCTAGTGGGAGGTGTTGAGGTCACGGGGATGGATTTCTAGTAAATAGATTGATGTCCTCACTGTGGTGGGGGGAATGAGTTAGTACTGGCTCTGTTAGTTTCTGTGAGATCTGGTTGTTAAAAAGAGCCTGGCACCTTCCCTTTTTCTCTCTCTTGCTTCCTCTCTCACCAGGTGATCTCTCTCTGCACACACTGACTCCCTCTCACCTTCTTCCCTTTGCCTTCAACCATGAGTGGAAGCAGCCTGAGGCCCAGCCAGGTGCCCAGTCTTTGAGCCAGCAAAATCACCAGCCAAATGAACGCTTTTCTTTATAAAAAGAAAAACTTCACCCAGTCTCAGATATCCCTTTACAAAACAGTGCAAAACAGAGTAAGACAGCCAGCAAAAAGATTATGACTTGCTGAAGTCTCAGGTGATCATTAACATGTTTTAGTGATAAAAGTATTTTTTAATTAAGGTACATACATTGTTTTTTTTCTTTAGACATAATGCTATTGCACACTTGATATAGACTACACAGCATGGTGTAGTGCACTGTACTACACAGTGTAGTGTAAACAACTTTTATATGCACTGGGAAACCAAAACATTTGTGTGCTTACTTTATAGCAATATTCCCTTTATTGCAGTGGTCTGGAATCAAGCCTGCAATATCTCTGAGGTATGCTTGTATAAAACTGTATGCATATGAGATCAACCATGATTTTAAAAAGGTAGAAAAAATACAGAAGAAATATACCAAAATGTTGGAGTAATTGAAATAATGACATTGTGAGCAATTTCCATTGCCCTTTTTTTTGTTTTTAAAAATAATTTTGCAATTTTATATAATAAACATATTTCATTTTTGTAGTGGGAAGACAGACCATTCTTTGATGTTTCCCTAGGCCTTCTTTATAGTAGTTTCATGTATATTTTCTCTACATAAGATAAAATCCTAATGCTGTATGTCTCCCAAAGCACCCTTACTTTGTGGTTTATCACATTTTTCCCATTAATGGCTCCCAAAATTGGACTAAATAAAGATGAGTACATCTGTAGAATTCCTTTTTCATTCTGTTTGTTCTACAAATGCACCTCTTTCAACCTTAAGGCATACTGAAATTTACTTTCCATTGGTGATAGATGGTACTACTCAGCTTGATGTTTTAAGCTGTTATCTGGAGATTACTGTAAGACTAAATTGTCCTGTGACCACAGAGAAGCACTGAAACCAAATAAAGAGCATACAGCCACTTTGTTTATAGTGGCAGAATACTGCCCCGTTACTTAGAGGAAGATCTAAAATAGTTTTGCTTTCTTTTTATTTTATTTTTAGCTCTGCACATACCACCTTATGCTGCACTGAGCCCAGCCCTCATTTCTAAAATAAAGGGAATTATTTACATAGCTCTTACATACTATATTGTACATATTACTTAGAGTTCTTGATGGAAGACTATTTGAGATGGTATTTTTAAATGACAATAAAGCGTTTTTTAACCTGTTTTTTTGAAAACATTGTTTTACTATTTTGTAAAATAGTAAATCACATTAGTATTAGTATTACTATGCTATTATTACTAATTAGTAGTAATACTGTAGTAATAGTAATACTATTAATAGTAATAGTATTTTGGATATTGGCTTTGAGACCTTAAATACCTATATCGTGGCCATGTAATCCTTATTTGTATTACAGTATCATTTTCCCTGTCATTTCTGTGTTGACTCTCAGAGCCATCTTTGATTTTTCCCTTTTTCTAAATACTTGCTCAGTTGTAGACTATTATTCTTTCTTTATAATCTCTTTTACATTCTACCCTCTGCCCTTCCTACTATTGCTAGGCTGTTATCCTACTGTCTCCTGATTGACTTCTTTAATCTACATCCTTTCCCCTCAGTCCCTTGTATACATCACGATCAGATTAGTCTGCTTAAAACAGCAGAACCCTTATGCTATTCCTTCTTCAGAAAGTGTGATTGAATTCCTGTTCAAGTTCACACTCCCCTGCCTCCTGTTTAGGGCTCTGCACATTTCCATTCAACCTACTTCCCTTAAATTATTTCGCACTAATCCCCTGCATGAGCGTTCTACTCCAGCCATGTTAATCTATTCATGTCCTAGAAATGCCTACGGCCTTCTTGTCTTGTGTCTTTGTTCATGCTGATCCCCTCCTGGAATGATTGTCTGAATTTTTTCCATTCTTCAAGTTCCTGTGTAGCTTTTCCTGGCTATTTAAGCCTGCTGTGATCTTTGTATTCTGAAATTCTGTAGTAAATAACAATGTATATTTAATACTGTAAATATTAAATACTAAATACTCTAATGTTAGAGTTATATAAAATTGAAAATTCCCAGAATTTATGAAATTCCCATATCCTGCATTTCTGACTGATAATCATTTAACCTCTCCTAAACTATCACCATGGAGCACAGCACTTCCCAAGATAACACATTGACCATTTAGTAAATAAACTTTTAGAAGTTTCTTTCATAAATGTATCTCAAACTGCTGTGTTTTAAAGAACCTTGATCTCATTTGTCCTAGTTTGATTTCCAAAATAATATAGAATAAGACCTTTTTTTCCACAGCAACCTCAGACTCCTGGGCTCAGCCGATCTTCCTGCCTCAGCCTCCTGAGTAGCTGGGACTACAGGCATGTGCCACTATGCCTGGCTATTTTTTTTTTCTTCTATTTTTAGTAGAAAAGGGGTCTCACTCTTGCTCAGGGCTCTAACTCCTGAGATCAAGAGATCTTCCCACTTCGGCTTCCCAGAGTGCTAGGATTACAGGCATGAGCCACCACGCCTGGCCCTAGAACTTTATTTTGTAAGAACTCTAAAACTGATGATAACCTTCATGTGTCTCCTTAAATCATTTCTTCTCCAGGCAAAACCTGTTCTTGTAACATTACTTGTATGCTGTGTTTTCCAGTTCCTCTTATTATTTTGATAACACTTCTGTTTTATCCATGTCTCTTAAAATTTGGTCCCAATGATGAAACGTACACCAGTGCAGATTATAAAGAGACTATTATTTCTCTGCCATGGAGGATATGAAAATGGATGTAACCTAAAATTGCCTGTATCTTTTTAGCAGTCATACTGTTGGCTAAGATTTAAATATTAAAACTCCAGATCTCTTCCATGGAACTACTATTAATCTTTTATCTTTTTGTCTTATAAACACTAAATCTCATGACTGACTGAGTTGTCCTCTCTGTTTGGCTGCTGAGGAACTTTGCCAGATTTGATATCTACCTCTTGCAAGCCTTTAAAACCTTGTATGTACTCACTTACCCCTGGCTTCATGTTTCTCCCTCTGTCTTTCCTTTCTACCCAAATTAATCATTTTTCCATACCAGTCTTATTGTATAATGTTTATATTCATAAGATGTCATAAATCCTTTTTTTAAAAAGGGATAGAATATAAATTAAAAAACAAACATCTTAGTCTCTTTCTATGCAAGTGCAAATTCTTTTGTTTATATTATTAATATTCCTTCAGTTTATAATCTTCACTCAAAAATAAATCATCATGATGTTAAAATATTTGAAGTCATTAGCATTGCCTATATGGCCTAAATTTTCATTTCTTTTTTCAAAAATGCTTGTAAATATAATTGTGTCATTGTACTGTATGCATTTAAAATACTTATAGCCAGGCCGGGCGCGGTGGCCCACGCCTGTAATCCTAGCTCTCTGGGAGGCCGAGGCGGGCGGATTGTTCGAGCTCAGGAGTTCGAAACCAGCCTGAGCAAGAGCGAGACCCCGTCTCTACTAAAATTAGAAAGAAATTAATCGGACAACTAAAAATA
>NW_012133858.1:19771730-19776142 GCF_000956105.1 Propithecus coquereli | reverse complement strand
GCCACGGTACTCACTCTAGCCTGGGCAACACAGTGAGACTCTGTCTCAAAAAAAAAAAAAAAAAGAAATCATTGCCAAATCCAGTGAGGCTTTTCCTCTGTATTTTCTTTTAAGAACTTTATTGTTTTAGCTCTAATGTTTAGGTCTTTGATCCATTTTGAGTTAATTTTAGTATGTAATATACAGGGGTGGGGAATCTACAGCCTTGGGGCCACATATGGACTTCTGGATCCTTGAATATGGCGTTTTGAATGGATCCAAATTTTACAGAACAAATCCTTCTAATAATATACTATTAATATAAGATAAGGGTCCGACTGCATTCTTTGGCATGTGAGTATTCAGTTTTCCTACCACTGTTTGTCAAAAGGCTGTCCTTTGCCCCATTGAATGGTCTTAGCCCCCTTGTAGAAGATCATTTGAGTATATATGTGAGGGTTTATTCTGTTCTGTTGGTGTGCATATCTCTTTATGTCAGCACTGTACTGTTTTGATTACTGTAGATTTATAAATTTTAAGATTAGGAAGTATGAGACCTCTAACCCTGTTCTCCACATCCCTCTTTTGTATTCATGATATATTAGCAATAGCCATTTAATCAGAGTTAGCTAGTTAAATCTTACTCTGCCTGGAGAAATGTGCTGTTATCAGAAGATACTTGTTGAGCACCTACTATATTCTAGGTACTAGTCCAGGTGCTGGGAATACAGAAAATAAAAAGCTTCTAGCTTCGTCTTCAAGGAATTATATTTTTGGTGGTGTTAAGAATGGGGAAGGTAGACATTAAACACAAAAGCAAACAATAATTTCAGTTAAGTGCTATGGGAAAGAGTAACTGGAGGACAAGGGAGTTGCTTAAGGTAGGATGGTTAGGAAAGGTCTTTCTGAGAAGCTGGCATTTAATTGAGACTCCGTGATGAGAAAGGCAACCATGCAAAGATTGGGAGGAATGGTGTTTTAAGGAGTAGAAACAGCAAATGGAAAGGCCCCAGTTTTATGATTCATTTTACTGAGATATGTATCTGTTAAGCCAGATTAGATTACGTTCTAAGATAAATCTCTTAATTCTTCAGATTGAAATTGCCTTTGAAGTGTGATTAGAAATCATTTGTCACAACTCTTAGGCCACAGGATTAGAGCTTTCTGTGACGTTGATGATGGACTCACAAGCCCAGTTGTTGCTCACTTGTGTAGGTAGTGGATGTGGAACTCCATCGCCATTCTCTTGGGGAAGACTACATTTATCCTCAGCCCTCTGAGTCAGATGATGCCCCTCCATCTTTGCCTTTGACCATTCCAGCCCCAGTGAACGCTTCTTCACCAATAAAGCAGTCACATGAGCCAGTACCTGATGCCTCTGTGGACAAAGGTAAGACAGTATTTTTCCTCGTGTAGAGTCATTCTGGGGCATTCCTTTCTCTCGTTTGCTGCCTTCAGAGACCTATAAATAAATTTTCCGTAAGTAGACATGCTGCCTTTACAACATAGTTGTATTATGAATATAGCCAAATCTCTGCACTTAGAAAAATTTTTTGCCATAAAGTTCTACCAACATTTTATAAAATGCAAAAGTCACTAAAAAGCATTAGATTTTTATCCTTTGATGATTATGAGAATTTCTTCTAGTATATTTCAAGAAGACTTTCTGGTTCAGCCTCTGTGTGAAAAAGAAACTTGAATACTAAATAGCTAATTTAATAAGTATGTAAGTGAATAAATACATATTTAAGTGTTCACATATAAGTGTATAAGATATAAAATTGATCTTAAATGGTGTTTTATCTGAAAGACTATTTTAATGTGATATTAATGTTTTAGTTCTTTTATAAAATCTCAACTTTATTCCTCTTTACATTTCGATTGCATCTTCTTTATGGGCATTTAGTAAATGCTTTCCTTTTGAGTTTTTCCTCTTCTCTAACTTAAACAGTTTTTCAATTTATATATTAAAGAATGCAGGGACATATTATATATAGTTAATGTGTTTTCTGATTTCTTGCAAGAAGCATTTTTAAATAAATTTCATTCTAAGCATATTTGCTTTTTACCAAAAAAAAGTATAAAGAGGTAATTGATTATATTTATTTTACTACCAGTAAGTGGTTTAAGTGGGTGTTGAAATTTTTATTCTTTTCCCACGATGGTAAGGTTTTGTTATTTCAAAGTGATTGATAACTTACCATTTGCCTGTTTATTTCAAGCAGGATTTCCAGCTAGCACTGAAGCTGAGCGACACACTACATTTTATTCTTTGCCGTCTTCATTGGAAAGAACACCCACCAAAATGACAACATCCCAGAAAGTTACCTTTTGTTCTCATGGTAATTCGGCTTTCCAGCCAATAGCGTCAAGCTGCAAAATTGTGCCACAAAGTCAGGTTCCTAACCCTGAATCACCTGGAAAATCCTTCCAGCCCATCACCATGAGCTGCAAGATTGTGTCAGGTATGCAGAAGATGTGTTGAAGATGATGTGTGTAGAGTGGAGTGAATGTTAGGATTGTTGGAATGACCAAACAAAGTACTGGGGCTTGTTTTCTCCCTTACGTTCTTCCAAGCAGTGTTTGTTTTAACAGAAGAGAGTTAATCACTTTTGATTGGCAGAGCTGTCACAAAGCAAACACAAAACTCATTCGTGTGAAACTAATTTTTGAATGAGGGAAAGAGAACTCAAAATTGTCAAATTTTTGTCTCCTGTAATCAGCACAGCTAAAATGTTTGCTAGGATATATGGCTGACAGTAAGGTAGGAATTGAGTTTGGGGATTATATATGGAGACCAGAGTGACTAGTAATAGAAGAAATTTAGAGGCCTTTTGGCTTGGAATTAAGCTTTAAGAATTAGAATTGGTTCAGAATTGAAGTATCCTCTATTCTCTAACCACACTAGAAAATTACTCATTCCTATTATCAGGAGATAGTTCTGAGTCTTCCTTTTCATTAAGGTTGGATTGTTCTTTGCCTTGTGACAGTTTCACATTTATGATAAGTAAACATGTAGTAGGAATACACTTTTTTATGGCTTTGTATCACCTCAGAAAAGAAATGAAAGAGGGCAGTTGAAAATATCCAGACACTGGAAGGGCTTCTGTGCAATTATTAAATGAAGGAGGAAAAAAGGAGTGTTTAGTGCTAAAAGTAGGCAACTAAGCAGAAATATCCAAATCCTGGAAATGATGAGAGGTAAAGAATGTATAACTTTACCTACCAGCTAGAAACATATTGGAACTTGCTGCTTCAGAGGTGAAATAGACGGAACATATCAGTTGGTTTGACATTTAGAGAAATTCACAGATGACAAATTGGATCAAAGAAAGACAGTTGAGGGTGTTTAACTGAATGTCAGTAGTCCTTGAACGTATTCTGTGGGAAATGAATCTTTCTGAATTGTAACTGTGACATAATACTGACAGAGACTTTTGTCTTGGGTAGGTGAATTTTACATTTTCCTATTTGAAATTAATTGGAAATCAAGACACTAAGTTCCTAGATCTAGCTGTTCACTTACTAATTTTCTCCCTAATTTTAGTGTCTTTGAGTATAACCAGTGTTGTAACAACCTGTGATGTTAAGAGATTAATCATGACAAAATTCAGCAGTTCCACACTGTCATGTAAAGCTCTGCTTTTTTAACTTGAATGTGCATACCAGGGGATCTTGTTCAAAGCAGATTTATATTCAGTAGGTCTGGAGTGGGACCTTAAATTCTAACAATTGCTAACAGTTTCTAACGAAAGATTTCTTCAGTGATGCTAATGCTGGGATCCATAAGGATAAGGATGCAGAGAATGAAACATACTACTCCCAGGCCTCAGCTGCTCCTCTGCTGCTGCTTAACCTCTAAAGCATATGGTCCCATTAACTTTTCCTCATTTATCTCCTTTGTCCTGGTGGCGCTGCCCCTCTTCCTTGGTCCTTAACATCTTGTTAGATGAGTTGAATATATGTGTTTTGTTTCTCATCTCTCTTTTTAATTAATAAAGGTTCCCCAATATCAACTCCAAGCCCATCACCATTGCCTCGAACCCCAACTTCCACTCCAGTCCATGTGAAGCAAGGCTCTGCCTGCTCTGTTATTAATAATCCTTATGTTATCATGGACAAGCCTGGGCAGGTTATTGGAACTACCACTCCCAGTACAGGTATGTTTTTGATCAGTATTTGCCAATCCAAAATATTTGATCTTTATTAAAAATGTAAACTTGGCATGACTTTGCCTTGTGACAGTTTCACATTTATGTTAAGCAAACTTTTAGTGGAATACACTTTCTGGCTTTGACTGTACCACCACCATATGATGGTGTAATGGGAGAATGAAATCTCCATCCATAAACAAGAAGTGGTAATATATAAAAGTAACCCCAATGCTGTTTCTCTGAGGGAAGATTTACTCTTTGTAAAAGTTATATTTTTTT
>NW_012133858.1:19746947-19771030 GCF_000956105.1 Propithecus coquereli | reverse complement strand
GCTTTTCAGGGTTTTTTGAAGTGCTTTCACTAACGTTATTTTACTTATCTCCTTTATTTAATCTGTATTTAAACACATGCTCCTAAATTGTAAACTTCCCTGTAGCTTTCAGTTCTAATTAAGGGAAATAGACAAGAAATGAAACAAAAGAGATGATTATAAGGTAATGAGGCTGAATTTTTTTTAATGTATTAGATTTAATACACATGAATGTATGTTGGGCTTTTCTAAGTAGCTTTTTTAGAAAAGCTAAGCACTTTAAAAATTATTATAATCGTGGAACTCCTTTAAAAAATATTGCATTCAGGGCTTACCAAATAACCTTTTGTACATATTTAGGGATGCCAGATAGGTGTCCTTTGAGGATATCGAGTTTTAGGAATCAGCCTAAAGTCTTTGGATATGAGTTTGGTAAAGGTACTAAGTGATGAAATACCATTTGGGGTCTTATTGTTGACTACAGATTATGTAACTTATTTTTTTCAGTCCCTAAAGGCAGTTGTTCAGATGGAATATAAAATGTTTAATGTTGGCAGCATATTAGAATAGGTATAACCTTCTAGTGAAACTACTTTGAAGGACCTAGCATTCACTTCAATGCATATATTCTGGCACATTTGTTAAACAACCAGTATCATTATGTTATAGTGTCTCTTACCATGAGGAGTAGAGTATATAACGTATACTTACTTTTTCTTTTGTACATCTTTACTAGCTTCTTATCCCTCTCAGGTTGAGCATGTGATCACCTTCATAGGGATGAGTCCTTAAGTATTACTTTCCATAATAGTTTCAGGGTTGTGGGTTTTTAACCCTTAAAAATAAAAAAATAGTGGGAAAAAGGGAAGGGTGGTGGGAAATGCTTTAAAATTACATTCTGTAAATTTTACTTTGTTTATACTTTATTTTTAAATCTGCCTTGCCTATCAGGAAGTCCAACAAACAAGCTCTCCACGGCTCAGGTCTCCCAAGGAACAGGTTCTCCTATTCCCAAAATTCATGGAAGTAGTTTTGTAACATCTAATGTCAAGGTAACACTCTTAATGCATTATTGCACTTTGCTAGTTTCTAAAGACAGTGTGTTTAGCCTCAGTAAGAATGCATCAGTTGATGATGCAAATTCCATAAGGTAGAGTCATCAAGCTGATAAGTGTCTTGAAGATCACCTACTCCAGACTCCACTACCTTGCTTTGATCTTTTCCTAGTGTAGAAAATGCTTTTTAAAACTTCTATCAAATGATCACTCAGTATCTATTTGAAAACTTACTGTGATGAGGAAGTGGCCTTGTTTATTTACTTATTTATTTATTTGGACAGTTTTCTTAAAATAATTACCTCGAGGGCCATAACTCTGCCAATTTATTTTTTAATGTTTGTTTTTGAGACAATGTCTTGTTCTGTTGCCCAGGTTATAGTGCAGTGGCATCATCATAGCTCGCTGTAATTTCAAACTCATGGGCTCAAGCGATCCTCCTCCTCAGCTTCCTGAGTAGCCAGAACTACAGGCATGCACCACTATGCCTGGCTAATTTTTCTATTTTTTGTAGAGATGGGTTTTGCTATGTTGCTCAGGCTAGTCTCGAACTCCTAGCCTCAAGTGATCCTCTGCCTCAGCCTCCCAAAGAGCTGGGATTACAGGTGTGAGCCACCATGTCCGACCTTATTTTTTAATGTTTGTTAATGATCTTTTTCATTACATAGTCAAGAAGTGTTCTTAACTTTGCTTCTTGCTCCTACAGTTTATGGCAAATTGGCTCTATTTTTGCATTTTGTGTTTGAGAATTAAAGATAAGCTAGAGTAGTTTTGAATGTTGACCATTTTTATCTTTGCATATGCTAATTATTTAAGTTCTTTTTGTTGCTTTATTTTTTAAATCATTATTGAAAAATTTTCCCTTGCATTCTGAGTATTTATTGAGTAAATTTTACAAATCAAGTTGTGAGTACTATTAAAAGAGAGTATATACTGAAACATTGCAACTGCCTGTTTCTTTCTTTCTTTTTTTTTTTTTTTTGAGACAGAGTCTCACTCTGTTGCCCGGGCTAGAGTGCCGTGGTGTCAGCCTAGCTCACAGCAACCTCAGACTCCTGGGCTCAAGCGATCCTTCTGCCTCAGCCTCCTGAGTAGCTGGGACTACAGGCATGCACCACCATGGCTGGCTAATATTTTCTATATATTTTTAGTTGTCCGATTAATTTCTTTCTATTTTTAGTAGAGACGGGGTCTCGCTCTTGCTCAGGCTGGTCTTGAACTCCTAAGCTCAAACAATCCGCCCATCTCGGCCTCCCAGAGCACTAGGATTACAGGCGTGAGCCAGCACACCCGGCAAGTTTATTTCTTTATTTAGTGCCTAGACTCTAGGAATGTAAAAGAAACAAAATAACAGTCTTTGTCTTTTAGTGATTTACAGTCTGGCAGGGAATTAAACATGCAGACTGATGAAGTCTGCCAAATATTAGTGGTAGTAAGATAGCAGTCTTTCCAGCATACAGCAGGGCACAGATGAATAGGTTCTTAGCAAGTTATAGCTTTTCTTTGCATTTGGTTTCTAAAACAATATTAAAATGCAGATGTAGGCTGGGCGCTATGGCTCATGCCTATAATCATAGCACTCTGGGAGGCCAAGGTGGTAGAATCACTTGAGCTCAGGAGTTTGAGACCAGGCTGGGCAAGAGCGAGACCCCATCTCTACAAAAAATAGAAAAACTTAGCCGGGCATGGTGGCTCGAGACTGTAGTCCCAGCTACTCAGGAGGCTGAGGAGGAGGATCGCTTGAGCCCAGGAGTTTGAGGTTGTAGTGAGCTATGATGACGCCACTGCAATCTAGCCTGGATGACAGATAGAGACTCTGTCTCAAAAAAAAAAAAAAAATGCAGGTGCAGAGGCTTGGAAGACCCCACACAGTTTCAGGCTTTTTGTTTTGTTTTGTCTTTTGGTGGTTTATGTTTCTAGGGAATGTCACAGGTTTGTATCAGATATAAATGACTAGAATATCTGAAATCACCAATTTATCTTGATTGTAAAATATGTATTTTTACACACACAGCAGGAGGATTCTTTGTTTGCGTCTATGCCACCTCTTTGCCCAATTGGGAGTCACCCGAAGGTTCAAAGCCCCAAACCTGTAACTGGGGGACTTGGAGCTTTCACAAAAGTGAGTATTTATTAGGGCATTGTACTGCAAGTGAATATGGTCTTGTTTCATAATTGTTTTTGTGGAATGTTGGAGTTCATTGACACTACTGCTACAACATGTTACTTTTTAGAATGTCTCAACTGTTAAGACCAGATGTTAGTTCTGAGACATGCTTTCATTTATTCATTGGTGTTCACAGGGCAACTCTTAGAGTCCAGCAAGATGGGAATTCAGAGAGCACAAACAGTGTGTTTGTTTCTTTCTTTTGCCATATGTCACCAATCTCTGAAACAAGCGACTAGGTTGAGTTTGCAAGAACACAGGATCAAGTCCAGATCCTACTTTTGGTCCCTTTAATAGCTAAATGCTGTATTTAAACAGCATTTTTACCCTTCTGGTGGAATCTTTCTTTACAGATGAGGCTTCATAAATTTATTAGTCCCTGCAAAGAGAATAGATCATATTAATAGCTTTTTAAAAATGAGATATTTATTCAGTGTCATTATCCTGTTTCTTGCAAGGTAATCATCAAACAGGAACCTGGTGAAGCCCCTCACGTGCCCACCACAGGAGCTGCCAGCCAGTCACCACTTCCTCAGTATGTGACTGTGAAAGGGGGTCATATGATAGCTGTGTCTCCTCAAAAACAGGTCATAACTGCTGGAGAAGGGACTACCCAGTCACCAAAGATTCAGCCCTCCAAGGTTTGTGTTGGGTAGGGATGGGAAGGTCAACATATAAATGAATGTCGTTTTCCTAAATAATTGACAAATGATGAAAAGATTCAAAGTGACAGAGGCTGATCCCATAAAAACCTGTAGATGAAAGCCCAGTTGGAAAAGCAAGTCAGTTGATGTTGACGCATTGACTGCCACACTAGAAAAATAATTTCTTTTCCTTAGGGCCACGGTGTTTTATTACGAAAATATTAATAGAATAAAAACTTCGAAAACTAAATGATTCTTTCTAGTTTAATGAAAAATTTGTTGATTTTATTGTTTTTCTTTGCATAAGTTATATGCAACTTGAAAAATAGTTCTTGTGGCTCCCAAGGTAAAGAGATGTGTGAGTTACATATGCTTCACGAGCTTCCGGGCTGAAAACTAATGTGAATTAAATACAACTCATGTGGCAGTTAATGTGTTAAACCCTTCTGCTCCTATAGTAATCATTGACAAGAGCTGGGGCATATATTATAGATGGTCCAGAAATAGTTCAAGAGGCAAAGAGACACTGTGTTGTCTCTGGCAGTGAAAGTGACTGACTTCATAGATTCAGCTTTCCACTTGATTCAAATCTAAAATGGGTCTACTGTTTCCCTTATTTCTGATAGGGGAGTGCTACAGTTTACACCTGTGATGTCCAGGCTGTGTGATGTTGATTAATTCTTGGCTCTCTATAGAGAATTTTTTTTCCTTATAATTTGGGGGTATAGGGGAATTAATATATTTGGAGAACTGTAAAATAATACATAGGTCCATGTTTTCCTGAGTCAATTAGAAATACAATTATATGTTGCTTATTGACAGATATAGTCTAAGAAATGTGTTGTTAGGCAGTTGCATTGTTGTTTAAACATCACAGAGTATATTTACACAAACCTAGATGGTATTATAGCCTACTACATGCCTAGGCTCAATGGTACAGTCCTGCAGTCCTCAACCCCTGGGCCTTGGACTGGTACCAGTCCATGGCTTGTTAGGACAGGGCCACAGAGCTCTGTCGTCCCCCACTCCCGTCCGCGGAAAAATTATCTTTTATGAAACCGGTCCCTGGTGCCAAAAAGGTTGGGGACCGCTGGACAGTCTATTGCTCCTAGGCTACAAACCTGTACAGAATATAACTATACTGAGAACTGTAGGCAGTTGTAATACAATGGTAAGTATTTCTGGATCTAAACATATCAGAGCATAGAAAAGGTACTGTAAAAATAACAGTGTTATAATCTCATGGGACCAGTGTCAGAAATGGGGTCTGTTGTTGACTGAAATGTAGTTATGTGATACGTAACTTTAGCATCCGTTGAGTGCTTTTGTATGCCATGCTCATATTTACTTTATCTGTAATCCTCACACAACACTGCAGGATGGGTATTTTCACCCTCACTTTACAAATGACAAAACTGTGGCCCTGAGAGGTTAAGCAACTTCCTCGAGAGCGTACAGCTTATGAGGGACAGAGGTTTTGAACCCAGGCCTGCTGATTCCAAACTCCCAATTTCAAACTAATGAAAATTTGTGAGCCATTGTCTCTAACCTAAGCATGCTTTTAGAACATCCAGAGTTAAATTATCTCAATTTTTTGGCAGGTGTATTCTAAAGCTATTAAGAATATTATGTGGGTGTTTGTTTTTCAACTTGAAAGCCAGCTTGTCTAGGGAGAGTGAATTGCTTTGAGAGGAATATTTCTAAAATAGAAAAAGATTTTAAATATTACATAGCTAGATAAGGATCAAGATAAAAATTCATGGAGTTACAGGTGGTTTTAAGTTCTGTAAAAGTTTATTAACTACTTTCCCAGCCATATCTGGTGTAAGAATTATCTGCTGATTAAAAAAATATAGATACATATTCCTCCATCTCAAACTTACTGAATCAGAATCTTCTTGAGAGCCTTAGGAATCTGGATTTTTGATCAGCTTTTCCCTGCTGATCTGTATGCTTAGGCAAATTAAGGAACCATGGAGCTGTAGCATCAGATTTGATTTAGGGGCTTCCATAGCCAGGATCATTAAGACAGGCATCCCCAACTGCCTCCCAATGCTCCCACTATTGTTTTGGCCCCACAGGTAAGCATCTGTCAACCTCCTTTAGTGAACATTTATTGTCATCTGAACTCTCTATTCACACTTGTTCTGCTGTATGTTCCTAAAAATTTATTTTGCTTCACATAGGAATGTATGGTTTTACCAATTTAGATTTTCAGTCAATCTAGCATCACTATTTATGATGAGAAGCTGAGGGAGAAGTTTAATCTACACTTTTTGCCAGTCCATTCCTCTAGTAATGCTCAACAACTGTACTGTCTTGACACATTGCCATCTACGTAATGGTAATATAGAACTAAGAGAAAATAGGTGGGGTTTGTGTTAGAATGCCCTGAATACAGTTTAAAGATGCCCGAAAAGAAGAGCCACAGCAGAATGTGAAAGAACTGCAAAGAAGCAGTAGAGCATGAAAAAAGTCATGGCTGGCTGTCTAGGAAATTTAGTGCATACTTTGCACTTGGGATAAGGAGCCAACTACAAGAACAGACTGTCCCTGGTTATTGCAAAGGGCATTCCTAGAAACTATGCCAGAAAACAAGAGGATGGAAAAAGTGGTACTGTTTCCCATACAACATTGGCACACTAGAAACACAGTTTATTCACCATTAAATGGGAACTAATTGATCAACACTTATACGCACATATGGAAATAACATTCATCAGAAATCAAGCAGGTGGTGGAGGTCGAGAGGGGGATGGGTAAATTCACCCCTGACAGGTACAATGCACACTTTCTTGGGGATAGGCACACTTATAACTTTGACTCAAACAGTACAAAAGCAATTTATGTAACTAAAACGTAAATTTATGTAACTAAAACATGTACCCCTGTAATATTCTGAAATTTAAAAATAGCAAAACCCAAACAACAACAAACTTTTCAATACTTCACCCTTGCACATTACTTATAAAAGAAATTTTGACCATATAGTTCATGTATGTGGAAAATAGAAAAAATTAAAATTAAAAAATGTTTTGAATTCTAAAAAAAAAAACAGAAACACAGCTTATGTTTTTCCTGAAAGTGGAGAGAGGTGCTGCCTTTGACGAGAAAGGGGGCAACTGAGGAATAAATGGGTTCACGTGGGAAGGAAGCAGTATGGTATAGTAAAAAGAGCTTGAGCTTTGGAATTAGAGCTTGTTGCAGATCACAGCCACTTACTACTTTTGTGACCTGGGCAGGTTACCTAACCTCTCAACCCTGGTTTTTTCATCTAATAAAAGGGAATAATACCTCTTGTCTTTCAGAGTTGTAGGAGATTTAGATCATTGTATATAAAGGACCTAGCACAGAGCAGGTGCTCAGTAAATAGTAGCTAATGTGAATGTCATGTGTATACGTGCCCAAGTACCATGGTAATAGTTACCATTGAGCACTTAACTTGTAAATGGTTGTATTTTTTAGTATCTGGAGGGAAAAATCACATATACAGAATCTTCCCCTGAAGTAAATTTTAACTTGCCAAAGGTATGTACAGGGCACAGGGAGGGCAGAAATAGAAACATTGAATCCAAGTGAAGTATTTATAACAAATACAGAGCAATGGGTGTCTGCTTTTTAAAACTAGGAGGAAATTAGCAATACAGAGAAGTGTGAGAGGATGAGAAGAGTTAGGTGGTAGGTGCATTCAGGTTCGAGGCTGAAGTGTGCTGTTAAAAAAAGCTAAATTAATTTGGGGTTATAGTGTCTAGTTTCAGAGGCCTTACCCTCCTTCCATGTGGTGTCCATAATCAGCTGGGCCTAGAATTTTTCCTAATAGAATGCAGACTTCCTCATTCTTTTGTTTTCTAGAACAAAGTGGGGCAAGGGCATTCATCTTGCAAGTGGTTGCACGTAGTGGATAAACTAATAGTAAAGACTGCTCTCCTGTGGCCAGTTTGGGACATCATGTTTTATCAGGCTCTTGGAGAGATTAAGTGTGTCATAGCCTGGAAACTTTGAAGCAGTTGGCACAAGAAGGGAAAAGTAAGTCAGATGTATGGAATTTTGGGAAAAAGATCAAAATAGGTCCACTATGTATGTACTGATTTCCTTTAAAGTCTTTGCTTTCTTTGTTAGTTTAGGAACATAAAAATAAGCTGTCTGTAATTTAATTTATGAAATAGATTATTAAGTTTGATGTGTTTAGGAGATGTGAAGATTCTTGTCTTAGGAAAAAAGTGGAACTGTTATAGCGGAGAAATCTAAACACCAGAGGCTTAAATAAATTTCTCTCTCTCACACATAAAAGACCAGTGAGCAGTTTTGCTTGGTGGTTCCATGGTCTTCAAGAATCTAAACTCCTCCTGCCTTTTTGCCTGGCATTGTCAAATTTTGGTTTTCAGCTTGTGGGCTAAGATAAGCACTTCATATTGTGTCACCATGTTCACACTTGTTGCCAGCAGGAAGGGAGCAAGGGGAAAACCAAGGGCAGGCACAGCCCAAAAGTTACACTCATCATTTCTGCTCACGTCTCTTTAGCCAGAAATCAGATTGCCACACCTAGGTGCAAGAGGGCTGGAAAATACAGTCGTGATTCTGTATGAGACCATGTGCCCAACTAAAAATTGGAGCCTGTTACTATATGAGAGAAAAGGAAAGAATAGATAGTTGGAGTTCAACTAGCAGTTTCTTCCACACCCCAAAAATGTTTTTCTATATAAAGAAACTTTTTATAAATGTACAGGAAAGTTCTTGACTAGTAAGAAGGGTTTCTGTATCTCCGTATCTCTAGGGAAATGACCTCACCCCTCTCTGTGGCCACAGAAACTCCCAGGTCCCCTACAGAATGAGGCTCATACAGTTAAAGAAAAGTAGGGTATTTCAACAGGCTTGGAGAGCTGGGGGAATTTCTCATCTCCATTCTGGGCTAACTTGCTTTTTTTCATTGGTTCGTTTATTTTGTTTCTTCCTTCTTTCCCTCCCTCCTTCCTTAAACATACATAAAAGTAGAATAGTATAATGAATCCCATGTACCCAGTACCCAGTTTTAACAATTATCAACATTTTGCCAATCTTATTCCTCTTCCTGGAATATTTTAAAGCAGATCCCAGATGCTATATAATTTCACTCAAGATTAATTTCTATTTGAGTAACTGAATCTAGGATTTAAGATCAAGGTCTCTGCCTTGACCAAATGCTGAAGATAGCAACAAATGTTTGTCCTTCAGCTCTCCTTTTCTAGTCTCCATGTCAGCTCATGGAGTACCATTCTTCAGTTAATAATAAGTGTCATGGTTAGCAGCAACAGCAGCTAGGCATTTTATAAATTTATTCTCTTTTTGCTTCATGATTTTATGAGGTATTAATAAATATCATCTGTATTTTATAGATGAGGCTAATGCTAAAGCTCAAACAGGTTAAATAACCTAGCTACAACTTGGTATAACTGAACTGGGAAACCAGATCTGTCTGCTTACAGAAGCCTGTGGTCTTTCCTCTTTATTACACAGTTGATTAGAGACTGTTTTCTTTATATCATCCATATTATGCAAGAACAAAACACATGTATTTTACTGTACTCACAGTCTTTGAATAGAAACCATATATGATTTAGTAATTTATATAAAACATCCCATTCATTACTGGCATATAATTTATCATTTTATTTCACCTCCTAAATAATCCTGTTATTTTTTAATTTAGAAAGATTTTTAAATTTCAGTAAAATATAGAGAAAATATAATCAGCACCCATATATCTTCCACCCCAAGTTAACATGTTCATATTTACCCAGATCTTTTTTTAAAATTTTTTTATTCACATAAACATTGGTTTAATATACTAGTCTAGATAGGTTGTTAGGCATAAGTACATTATACAAAAATCAAAACCAATACATCCCCCTTTAATGACGTCTAGCTATGTTTCTGCATATTTTGTACTAGTCATTTAATTATTTGCAAAATCAGCTGTACTTGTGAATGGGGAAAAAAAGCTAAGCAATCTTAGCACCATGACTAATTTCAACTTCACAAGCACTGACCATATTTTCTTAGCATAGCCACCAACATTCATCCCCTTCTGGAATTGGGAGGCATAAGGCCAAGTGATTAGTCTGTCACCTCTCATGGGTGACATGAAAATTTGAATTTGTAACCAATTCTCATATGAATCGAATGTTTTTAATATTACAGCAGCAGATTTTTCTGTTTAAAGGGCAGTTTTTAAAAGGTGTCAAATATGCCCCCAATTTTTCCAGTCATGTGCCAAAGATTTAGACCTTCCCTGTTCAAAAAGGAAGTCAGTTTACCAACTCTTTGCTAATTAAAGGATGCAAAATTAAGTATTGTCAATACCCAATAGTGAAGCACAGCTCCTCTTTTTCCCCCAAAGAGTTATTGGGAATCATTAATGAAGTCAAGCTGCTGGATGACAGTTGACAGTTGCAAGTGGCTCTCCAAGAGCTCAGATCTTTTGTTCTGCAAATAAAACATGACTGATAAAAGTTGTAGTCCACTTTGTTCTTCCTAGAAGCGACACTGTCATGACCTTTGATGTGTAGCCTTCCAGTCCATACTTCTATTACATAAATATATAGCCATAGAAAACATGTAATATTTGTGTTTTGAAGCTTTTCATGAAAGATATTTGTATATATATTTTTATGTATGTCCCTTTTCACTCAATATGTATTCTTGCAGTCTTTATATGCTAAAATATATATGCTTCTACAGGGTGTCCCAAAAGTCACCATACATAGGGAAAACAGGAAATTGTAGCTAAATGTACCTTTATTTACAAAATTTTTCCTTCGTATGGAGACTTTTGGGACTCCCTATACTTCATTCATTTTTGCTAATGTATGATACTCCATTGTCTATCTTAAATCACGGTTTATCCATTCCTCTATCTGTACATATTATAATGTTGTTATATGCTATAGACATTAGGTTCCTAATAGTTTTTTGAAATTACAAATAATGCTCCCTTGGACATTATTCTATACGTTTCCTTGAGCACAAGTCTAAAATTTCTGTGGGATATATTCCTAAAAGTAGAATTCCTACTGTTAGGGGTATGTGAATTTTCAATTTTAGCAGATACGCCAGTGCCTCTCCAGAGTGGCTGTAGAAATTTACCTTTCTACCGGCAGTGGACTAAAGTTCCTATTTCCCCATAGCCTCTAGCCAATTCTTGGTGTTATCAGACTTTTAACTTTTTTTTCCCCAATCTGATATGTAAAAAGCACTTTCTATTTTATCTTTTTTGCCTTAAGAAGGCAGATCATTTGCATTTCTTACACTCTTATGAAAGTCTTTTCATCTAGTTTCTGGTGAGTTCTTTTTATGAAATAAAGAAATGGGAGTGGGAAACAATGTCCCAACTTAACATTAATTAGTTTCCTCTAATTTAACTGTTTACTTTGTTTTAAAAGAGCTCCAGAGTATTTTTTTACTTGAAAGGGTTCACTTTACTTTCAGAGCCAGATATTTCCAACTTTAATTATTTGGATATTGAGGTCTTTTTTTTAAAAAATCCAGTTAAATATTATTCTTGCTTAAACATTTTGAATCAAGTATTCACCTTCAAGGAAAGGAAAGATTAGGAAGACATAGCGAAAAAGATAACTTTTCTTAAAATTCAGTCGCAAGAAGTGCTGTATATTATAAGTGATGTGAGCTGTTAGAAGTTACAGAGACGAAAGAAGAGATTATCATTTCAGATGGGGATAATATAGAAGTTACTGAAGAGGTGATATTTAAAAGTATCTACTGGAATTTATAGTTCTTATATGAGAATGTTTATTGCACAGTTTTTTATAATGTAAAATTTTAAATTACCCAAATATCCAACAGTAGTGAAATGTTCTCCTACGTAGATTATGATATTGTCTATTCTAATATATTCTTATTTGGTCATTTAAAAATAACATTGGAAAATGCTTGTGATGTTTAAAAAGTTACAAAACTATATGTACAATGTGATCCCAATTCTGTCGTTTTAAAATGTACATTAGAAAGAATTGGAAGTAAATACATTAAAAATGTTTGAGATTATTTCTGAATGAGTAGAGTTTTTTTCTTTATGCTTATGAATTTCCCAAATTTTCTATTAAAAAATGATTTATTATCAAAGTAAGTTATAAAAGTAGGCAAGGTAAGACAACAGTCTTTAATCTTTTACTATTATAATATCCAAAATGTAAGAAATAATGGTTGTTCTTTCACATCTGTCCAGATAGCATTCTTAGATGACTGAATTAGACTCCGTGTGTTATAGCTAGGCCTTTGCTCCTTGCTAGAACAGAGTGACTGCTATTCTAAGAGCTCTCAAAGGGACTATGAGAAGCAGCACTGTTGGACTCTTTTCTATTTTGAACAGGTTGTTGGGGTGCCAGTTGGGTCTGCTTTACCTTCAACAGTGAAACAGGCTGTGGCAATCAGTGGTGGCCAAATCCTTGTAGCCAAGGCCAGCTCTTCTGTTGCCAAAGCAGTTGGTCCAAAGCAAGTTGTGACCCAAGGAGTTGCCAAAGCAATTGTGAGTGGAGGTGGAGGAACCATTGTAGCCCAGCCGGTGCAGGCCTTAACCAAGGCTCAGGTCACTGCTGCTGGTCCTCAGAAGAGTGGATCCCAGGGTTCAGGTAACTAATAATCATGGGGGTCCTTTCAGCAGCAGCTCTGTCCAAAATTTCTTTTGCTGGTGATTTTGTCTGATATCTGGTCCTGCCTAGGAAAGCCCAGTTAGGTTGATGCTATAAGAAGTATATAAAAACGTTTGTTATTTTTTATAGAACATTTTACATAGAGGTGTGTAAGTAGTTTGCTTTAAATTTACACACATGCACACAGTCGTCCCTTGGTATCCGTGAGGGATTGGTTCCAGGATCCCCTGCTTGCAGACGCCAAAATCCATGGATACTCAAGTCCCTCCTGTGAAACAGCATAGTATTTGCATATAACCTATGTATATCCTCCCATATACTTTTTTTTTTGGTAAGAGATAGGGTCTTAATCACTCAGGCTGGTCTCAAACTCCTGACCTCAACCATTCCTCCTGCCTTAGCCTCCCCAAGTAACTGGGACTACAGGTGAGAGCCACCACACTCGGCTTCTCCTGTATACTTTAAATCATATATACATTACTTACAATACCTAATACAACATAAATGCTCAATGTAAATGGTATATAAATAGTTGTTATATAGTGTTGTTTGGGGAATACCAAGAAAAAAAGTCTGTATATGTTCAGTACAGATGCAACCATCCTTTTTTTTTCCTCAAATATTTGAATTTTTTTTTTTTTTTTTTTTTTTTTGGGAGGGGTTCTTCCTCTTGCTCAGGCTGGTCTCGAACTCCTGACCTTGAGCGATCCACCCGCCTCGTCCTCCCAGAGTGGTAGGGTTACAGGCGTGAGCCACCACGCCCGGCCAATATTTGAATATTTTTGATCTGCAGTTGTTTAAACCCATGGATACAGAGGGCCAACTGTACTTGCCAATTAGGACAGTAGACCTTGCCCTAACTTTGACTTTAAACAAATGGGGGAAAATGTGTATTCATTCATAGATAGGGTGATTGTTGAATTAATTGTCTAGCCCACAGTACTTTGAGAGTAGAAGGAATCACTATTCATAATTACGATGGAACATAGGTGTAACCTGAAACTGTTCTGGGCAAAACCAGGAAATCGGCTCACCCTATTTATATACAGATGTAAATGAGTTTATGGCAGGCTCTTCTGGTCTAAATTATTTTTTAATTAGCAAGATATTTAAGACTGTCAGCCTTTAAAGCATTGTGCACCTAGGAAACAAACTGTAAGTTTACTGTTCGTTAGTGTTTTTGTATAAGATTTAATTGCCCCTATTTTAATTTCAGAGTGTTACCTTTAGTTCCATTTATCTTACAGTTTTTCCTCCTTTTTTTTTTTCCTTTACCACTTTAGTAATGGCAACGCTGCAGCTCCCAGCCACTAATTTGGCCAACTTGGCAAATTTGCCTCCTGGCACTAAACTCTACCTTACCACAAACAGCAAGAATCCTTCAGGAAAAGGAAAACTGCTGCTGATCCCTCAAGGAGCCATCCTGCGAGCTACCAACAATGCTAGTTAGTTAAATCATTTGGTTCTTGGGTCTTTGAGTATGTTTATGTCATCTGCCTGAGAGGCAGTTTTTACTTATTTCAGGAAGCATTTCTATAACTGTTTGATGCTATAATGGTAGCATTTGCCCAAATGGATTTAAAACATATGGGTAATTTAACTAGAAGTGAGTTTACTGTTCAGTTTGGGATCAGGGATGAATGGCTTGGAGGAGATAGCTGTTAAGGCTGTGTTGGGAGAAAGTTGTCTGCGTGAACTGTAAATGAAGAGTTCTTCCTTTCAGTGGCATCTGAAAATTGTCTGGTCATACCTGAGGGAAGATCTGTCTTCTTTTCAGTAGCTGGAAGTCTGTTTTCGTTTTAAAGGGGATAGAAATAGGATTAGAATCAAGTGTTTCTGCCTGACATTATTTAGGTGTACTTCTTAACATTTTCTGGGTTTGGAGATAGAAAGAGGAATACAGGCTCTACCTTAGTGTGTACGTCTTAAAGCCCAAAGGAGATTAGGTAGTTTATCTAGGGTTACATAAACTTTTGCTTTAACATATAGAAAAAAACAATTTGGGTGGTGTTGAGAAGGAAAATGTATAAAGGAAATTATTTCCCTCTGAATCAGAAGTAGAATGGTACAGTAGTCAGGTTCATTAGAAATTAACCACCCTTGCCAGAGGGCAGTGTGTAAGCTTATGGCCATTGTGTTTATTGACTATGATGGGTCATTGCCACTCTCTTGCCCTGGTATTTTTTCCTCATACCTAAGCAGTGGCATGTCAAAAAGTTAGATATGTAAGAAAAGGACAATGTGTGTATTCCAAGATAAATCCAGAGAGCTACTCAGATTTTTACGATATCCTTAGGGTCAAAATAAACCATTGAGAAGAAATCTATTCCAGTAATAATCACTGAAATTAAAGTGGGGAAGGAAGTCAAACTCTAATATTTATTGAGTGAATATAGTTCAGGTAGTTCATATACATTACTTGACCAAAAGGGAAGTAAAAAAAGTCTTAAGGCTTTGAAGTGGGATTTAAAAAGCAAAAGAGAATGGGGCCCTGGAGTCATTTTAAATGTGAGGGAAGTCTTATTTTTCCCAAGTCAGGGGAGACAAAATAAGAGAGTACTGCAAAATTACACTAAATCTCAGCAATTTCACTGAAATTGGATGAGATGCTAAAAAGTTTGGAATCAGCTATCTGAGCAAATTCAAGCGTTGATTAAAACACTTGGCTAGAAAATGTCAGTAGCAGGCCCTCTCTTGATCTCCCACAATTAAGTCAAAACACTTGTCAAAGATGAGTTCTTCACTGTCCTCGGAGCTGAAATATAGTCAGCTGCCATTCAATTCAGAGTAAATAGATTTCAGTCTTCTAACTCTAGGAAGTTTTCCTCACTCTTGTCACAGAATAGGTAGATAACAGAAAAGAAGGGCAATAGGAAAGGAGAAGAAATGGTGCTATGAGGGAAACATCTCTCTGGGCTCATTTGTTTTCTCTGTTAAAACATGGCTTGATACTTTTTCATGATGTTTCTGTCATTCATTGTATTTTTAGATCTCCAGTCCGGCTCAGCTGCCAGTGGTAGTAGTGGTACAGGAGGAGGAGGAGGAGGCAGTGGCAGTGGCAGTGGTGGAGGTGGCAGCGGAGGAGGAGGAGGAACAGGAGGAGCACAAAGTACCACTGGCCCTGGAGGGATATCCCAGCACCTGACGTACACATCTTATATCCTCAAGCAAACTCCCCAGGTCTGGTTATTTGTGACTGATCTTTTAAATCATTTAGCTATTCGGTAACTGCTTTTAATGATAGTTGATTTACCTTTCCAGCTCTCGGATCAGGGGTCAATTCTAACATTTTAGCTATGTTATAAATCTATGTTGTTTTGGGCTTGTTTTGAGAGAAGAGAAAATGGAGATTCAGGAAGACATAAGTAACTTATCCAAGATTTTCCTGCTCACCTAATGGTAGAGTTTGGGTTTAAACGCAGATCTTTCTGCCTCAGAGAAAGATTTCTACTGTGCTAATCGCCTCCCAAATCCATGGGGTAATAAACAGTATACTCTACGGTTGAAAACTTGCTCTTAGAAGGGAATAACCAAAGAGACAGCGTCAAGTTGTGATATTTGGAGTTGTGTTAGATTAGATTAGGAATGGGTTTCCACCTTCTTTCTCCTTGTCACTGAAGTCTTTGCTCTCCCCTAAGGAAAGTAGTAGACTTTTGGTTTCAGATGTTCTTACTGAGAAAGATGGATAATTAACAACCTGAATGATTAAATCTAGCTTTCAGGACTAGATTGCAAAACTTGAGTTTCCAACAGCCTGCTCTATAACTACAGTGCAAAGTTTGAGAAGGGGGGATAACTGTTGGAAGTCATACTCAGGGCAGAACCGTTAACCTTTCAGTTATTTTGCTGAGTTGCAGAATCGAAGGGGAGAACATTGTAGCTTATGGGACCTTGTGATTTAAAGGATCAGAGCAATTCATTTGAATTTAACAAATTACTGGTTTGTTCTTTATATTTTTTTCTAACATAGGGCACATTTTTAGTTGGCCAGCCATCACCGCAGACTTCTGGAAAGCAACTGACTACTGGGTCAGTGGTCCAAGGAACCCTGGGAGTCAGCACATCTTCTGCACAAGGACAACAAACACTAAAAGTCATCTCTGGACAGAAAACCACTTTGTTTACACAGGTAAATGTAGGCTCTCACACACCCCAAATATGTGCTGATTGTGGCGTTTATTTGCATATTTACATCTTGTTTCTTTTAACAAAGAAATTAAGATTATGTAAGAAAATGAACAATAAAATGGTATAGAAAAATAAGAATAAATCTTGAGGTTTGGGAAAATATAAGTAGAATGAGAAAATAAGGCCCCAGGGGTTATTCAGATATGCAAACAGTAAGATATCCTGCACAGTTAATAAAATGAGGTGTAAATGTGACACCAAAAGCAAAATGAAAAGCATGATCAGTTATAAAATCATATTATTTGTGAGAGAGAAAAAAAAATACCCACTGTTTCCTTATAAGAAACAAAGATTTTGTGACATTCCATTATAATATTTCTTTGGAGAGACTTCATGTAGAAAACCCTGAATAGTGTAATAGGCAATTTCAGCCCCACTATCCATATAGTAAGCAAGTGCTGCAGTGGGATTTGTTACATGTTTCTGCAGCATTTTTTAGTATAAACCTAAGAATAATGATAGGAAATTTTGTAATAATGACAAGTGAGGGATATTATAATCATTTATAGGATGATCCTATAGCTGGATCTCAAAAACTTACCAAATGAAACAAAGGTGCAGGATATATACAGTAAGATACCATTCATCAAAAAACAATGCATTTTCTATGACTATGTGTAGATCAGCATTTCTCAAAGCATGGAGTGAATATTAGATTTTTATCAAATGCTTTTTCTATTGAAATGATTACATGATTTTTCTTGTTTAGTTTATTAATGTGGTGAATTATATTGACTGAGTTTTCAAATGTCTAACCAATCCTGCATTCCTAAGATAAACCCCATTTGGTTATCATGTATTATCTTTTGCTAATATATTGGATTTAATGTGATAAAATTTTGCTTAGGATTTTTGCCAGGGATATTTGTCAGTAGTTTTTGTAGTTTCTATTTTGCTCGATATCATAGTAATGCTGACCCCATAAAAGGAATTGGAAACTTTTCCCTCCTCTTTTTTGGAAGAGTTTATATGGAATTGGTACTATATATTTCTTTCTTAACTATTTGGTTGAATACACCAGTAAAGCCGTATTGGTGTGGAGTTTTCCTAATTGAGAAGGCTTTTAACTACAATTTCAGTTTATTTAATAGGTATAGGACAGTTCAGATTATTTATTTCTTCTTGAGGGAAGCATGTTTGTATCTTTAAAGGGATTTTTCCATTCAACTAAGCAGTCAGATTATTGGCTTTAAGTTGTTCGTATTCTCTTATTACCCTTCAGTGTCTGTGGAACCTTTGGTGATGTTCTCTTTTTCATTTTTGATTTTGGTAATTATGCATCTTCTCTTTGTTTCTTGAACAGTCTAGCTAGAGGTTTATTAATTGTGTTGATCTTTTCAAATTCCAGCATTTGGTGTCCTTTACTACTAATTTCCCTTTAGTTAAATGTCCCCAGCTATTTCAGACAGATATGATGCCTCATACTTCTCTTTAGGCAGTTCTTTTAAACCTTAGAAGATTTCTTACCTGCTGGGGTTACAGCCAGTACAGCTTACCCTCTTCTGCCACAGATGAGACAATTACTGTTACCCTTCTCTCCTTACAAGGCCTGCCTATCCTTAGATCAGGTTACTTGGTTACCTTGAAATTTCAACCTTCTCATGTGTTCCCAAAAAATAAGGTTTTGTAGTTAATCCAGCCTTTTCTTGCTAGGATCAGAGCAACATGCTTTATAGCCTTTTGCATCCTGTGTGCAATCAGAAGTCCCTCACCAGTGGATTTTAATGTAACAGAGAAGCTTAATTACTGTGGTTTCAGATCATGTAATACAGCCAAACTTGAGGAAATTTCCGCTTGTTTAGCTTTGGTGTAGCATCAAAGAAGAATAAGAACAGTATTTATCTTCCCTTTTCCAGCTATAGCCTTCAGTATAGCTTGAAGTCTGGTAAATTGATGCTTCCCATTTGTTCTTTTTCCTTAAGGTTGCTTTGGCTATATGGGGTCTTCTATGGTTCCATATGAAGTATAGATTATTTTTTCTAGATCTGTGAAAAATGATGTTGGTATTTTAATAGGGATTATATTGAATCTGTAGATTACTTTGAGTAGTATAGACATCCTAACAATGTTGATTCTGCTGATCCGTGAGCATGGTATGGTTTTCCATCTGTTTACGTTCTCTGCTGTTTCCTTCCTTAATGTTTCATAGTTCTCCCTGTAGAGGTCTTTCACCTCCTTAATTAAATGTATTCCTAGGTATTTTATTTTCTTTGTTGCTATTGTGAAAGGTATTGAGTCTTTGATTTGGTTGTCAGTTTGACTGTTGTTGGTATATATGAATTCTACTGATTTGTATACATTGATTTTGTGACCTGAGATTTTGCTGAACTTATTTATCAATTCTAGTAGTCTCTTAGCAGAATCTTTGGGGTTTTCTAGATACAAGGTCATATAATCAGCAAAGAGCAATAGTTTGACCTCTTCTGCCCCCATTTGGATGCCCTTGATTTCCTTCTCTTGTCTGATTGCTCTGACTAGAACTTCCCATGCTATGTTGAATAAAAGTGGTGATAGAGGGCAACCTTATCTGGTTGCAGTTTTAAGCGGAAATACTTTCAACTTTTCCTCGTTCAGTATGATGCTGGCTTTGGGTTTGTCGTATTTGGCTTTTATCATTTTGAGGTAAGTCCCTTCTATGCCTATTTTGTTAAGCATTCTTATCATAAAAGGGTGCTGAATTTTGTTGAATGCTTTTTCTGCATCTACTGAGAGGATCATATGGTCTCTGTTTTTGCTTCTGTTTATGTGGCGAATTACATTTATGGATTCGCGTATGTTGAGCCATCCCTGCATCTCTGGGAGGAAGCCCACCTGGTCGCGATGGATTATTTTTTTGATAAGCACCTGGATTCGGTTTGCTAGTATTTTGTTGAGAATTTTTGCATCTATATTCACAAGGGATATTGGTCTGTAGTTTTCTTTTTCTGTTGCATCCTTTCTTGGTTTTGGCATCGGGGTGTTGTTGGCCTCATAAAACGTGTTCGGGAGGATTCCTTCTTTCTCGATGTTGTGGAATAATTTCTCCAGGATAGGCACCAGTTCTTCTTTGTAGGTCGGGTAAAATTCGTGTGTGAAACCATCTGGTCTGGGACTTCTCTTTTTAGGAAGATTTTTTTATTGCTGCTTCATTTTCAGTACTCGATATTGGTCAGTTCAGGAATTCTATTTCTTCCTGATTGAGCCTAGGGAGGCTGTGTGTTTGTGTTTCTAAGAGTTGGTCCATTTCCTCCACATTTTCAAGTTTATGTGCCTAGAGATTTCTGTAGTATTCAGAGATGATATTTTTTATTTCTGTGATATCAGTTGTAATTTCTCCTTTTTCATTCCTGGTTGAGATTATTAGAGTCCTTTTTTTTCTGCTTCTAGTTAATCAGGCAAGAGGCATGTCAATTTTGTTTATCTTTTCAAAGAACCAGCTTTTTGTTTCATTAATCTTTCATATCATCCTTTTGTTTTTGATTTCATTTAGTTCTGCTCTGATCTTGGTTATTTCTTTTCTTCTGCTGGATTTGGGATTGGTTTGCTCTTCTTTTTCCAGTTCTTTGAGTTGATTGATTAGATTGTTGATTTGTGATATTTCTGTCTTTTGCATGAAGGCATTTAAGGATATGAATTTACCTCTCAGGACTACTTTAGTTGTGTCCCACAGATTTTGATAATTTGTGTCCCCTTTATCATTTAGCTCAAAGAATCTTTTGATTTCCATCTTAATTTCCTCCTTGACCCAATAATCATTCAGCAGTCGGTTGTTTCGTTTCCATGACTTTGTGTAGAGTTGAATGTTTCTGTTGTAGTTCATTTCTGATTTTATTCCACTGTGGTGTGAGAAGATTCATAGTATAATTTCTATTTTTTTTAATTTGTTGAGACATGTTTTGTGGCCTACGATGTGGTCAGTCTTAGAGAATGTCCCATGAGCTGATGAGAAGACATATATTCAGTGGGTTTTTTGGGTAGAAAGTGATGTAAATGTCAGCCAGGCCCATTTGTTGTAGAGTTCTGTTTAAGTCCATTGTTTCTTTGTTTATTTTGTGTTTGGAGTATCTCTCCTGTTCTGTCAGTGGGGTGTTGAAGTCCCTGGCTATTATGGTGCTGCTGTGTATCATTTTGTTTAGATCAAGTAGGATTTGCTTTATGAATCTGGGCGCTCTTCTGTTGGGTGTGTAAATATTTAGAATTGTTATCTCTTCTTGTTGAATTGTTCCCTTTACCATTATATAATGACCATCTTTGTCGTTCATTACTTTTGTTAATTTGAAGACTTAAGTTATCTGACATCAGAACTGCTATGTCAGCTTTCTTTTGGTTTCCATTTGTGTGGAATATTGTTTTCTATCCCTTCACCTTGAGTCTCAATGAGTCCTTGGGGGTTAGATGTGTTTGCTGAGGACAGCAGATACTTGGCTTGTGTATATTTTTCCATTTGGCCAGCCTATGTCTCTTCAGTGGGCAGTTCAAGCCATTCACATTTACTGAAAGAATTGATAAGTTGGGTGGATTTCTCTTCATCCTGTTGAGTAGAACTTTGTTGCTTTGCTTTATGTCTTGAGCCATTGTGGTATCTGGCCTTTGACCTTTAGCTTTTGGATGATTTTACACTGATGAGTGTCTATTGTGCTGATCCATGTGTAATACAGTTCTGAGTACTTCCTGCAGGACAGGTTTTGTTTTGACAAATTCCCTCAGTGTTTGCTTGTCTGAGAAAGACTTTATTTCCTCCTCACATAAGAAACTTAGTTTTGCAGGATAAAAAATTCTAGGCTGGGCATTATTCTGTGTGAGAAGGCTGAGAATGGGGCCCCAGTCCCTTCCAGCTTGTAACGTCTCAGTTGAAAAGTCCGTAGTTAGTCTGATGGGTTCTCCTTTGTAAGATATACCTGCTGCTTTTGCCTCACATCTTATAGAAGGGCCTCTTTCGTGTTGATTTTGGCCAGTCTGATGACTGTGTGTCGTGGTGTTTTCCTCTTTGTGATGAATTTCCCAGGAGGCCCTTGAGCTTCTTGTTCCTGGATATCTAGATTTCTACCAAGAACAGGGAAATTTTCCTCCATTATTCCCACAGATAGATTATCCAACCCTTCTGTATTTTCTTTTTCACCCTCAGGAATGTCTGTGGTTCTTATGTTAGGCCTCTTCATATAATTCCATATTTCTTGTAGGCTTTTCTCTTTTCTCTTATTTCTCTGCTCTGTCTCTGTGACTGACTTATTGAATTGAAAGACATTGTCATCGAGCTCTGAGATTCTTTCTTCTGCTTGATCTAACCTATTCTTAAGGCTTTCCACTGTATTTTGTAATTCCTTGTAAATTTTTCATTTCCAGAAGTTCTGTTTGATTTTTCTTTAATATTTCGATTTCTTTAGTGAATTTTCCATTCATTTCCTGCATTCTTTTTGTGGTTTCTTTGTGGTGGGTTTCCATTTTATCTTGCATTTTATTGAGCTTCCTTACAATCCATGTTCGAAATTTTTCATCTGTCATTTCAATATTCTGATTTTGGTTGATACCCATTCCTAGAGAACTGGCATTCCCTTTTTGGGGTGTGCTTTCAGTTTGATCCTTCATACTTCCAGAGTTCTTTTGCTGATTCTTTCCCATCTAGAGCAGCTATTGCTTCTTACCTTTGGATTTTCTTCTACTTCTGGATTCTAATCATGACTTCTTCAGTTACTAGCTGTGTGGCCCTTTTAAAGTCACTGAGCTTAATATCCTCATCTCTAAAATGGAAATAAAATCTACCTTATAAAGTTACTGGAAAGAATGACCTATGAATGACCTAGATATGTACACATGCTCTCTGCCATTCCTGGCAAATAGTAAGCTCTCAGAAACTGATAAATGAGTTAGAATTGAGGAGTTGCAGCAGAGATCTTATGGCCTGTGAAGCCAGAAATAATTACTCACGTCATTTACCAAAAAAAAAAGGTTTGTTGAGCCTTGATTTAGACCACTGGTTCTATAATTTGTTGAATGGTTCTCCAGATTCTCAACCTGGATCTAGTCTAGAGTACCCACTTAAATCTGGCCCTGTCTGTGTTTGATTTTCATGTTTAAAGATTATATGTACCTTTAAGAGTATCTTGGACTGAATTATTTTGAAAACAAGTGGCGTATTATTTTTGAAAATACTGCTGCCAAATAGTAACTTGCAAATACATTCATTTACTTGTTTTATATTAGGGGCAAAAGAACATTTGTAGGTAAAAGGTCATAGAATTTAGAGCTTATTAGAAAGACGTATGCATAAATACCTCATATAGTTTTGATTGGCAAGACTTTCTTGAATACTCTCCAATTCTTAGGGTATATCTCAAATGTAGATAAGGAATAAATTATGCCTGTGAACAAAGGCAACATCATTACTTCTACCCACTTTGTTTCTGCAGGCAGCCCATGGAGGACAGGCATCTCTAATGAAAATATCTGATAGCTCCTTGAAGTCTGTGCCAGCCACCTCACAACTCTCAAAACCTGGAACCACAATGCTGAGAGTAGCAGGAGGGGTCATCACAACTGCCACTTCCCCAGCTGTGGCCCTGTCAGCAAATGGTTCTGTACAACAGGTGAGAATTGGCATGGCAGTAGAAAGTCAAAATGAAACATGAAGGAAGTATAAACATGGGGAAGATACTGAGCAGGCACACCAGGGGGCCTTTTTGTTCTTTTTTAAAAAATGGGAATACCATAAATTTCACCATGTTATAGCATACAATTCAATGGTTTTTATCATATTCACAGGTTGTGCAACCATCGTTATCATTATCTAATCCCAGAACATTTTTATTATCCCAGAAGGAAACCCCGTATCTATTAGCAGTCACTCCCTACTCTTCCCTCCCCACAGCCCTAGGCAACTTCTTATGTACTTTGTTTCTCTGTGAATTTGTCAATTCTGGACATTTCATATCTGTGTAGTCATAGACATACAGCCTTTTGTGTCTTCTTCTTTTGCTTATTGTAACTTTTCAGAGTTCATCTATGTTGTAGCATGCATTAGTACTACATTCCTTGTATTCAGTTTTATGGATATACTGGCTAGGAGTGGTGGCTCACACTGTAATCCTAGCACTTTGGGAGGCCGAGGTAGGAAGACTGTTTGAGGCCAGGAGTTCGAGACCAGCCTGAGCAGAAGCGAGACTCTGTCTCTACAAAAAATAGAAAAAGTAGCCAGCCATGGTGGCATGCACCTGTCATCTGAGCTACTCAGGAGGCTGAGGCAGGAGGACCACTTGAGCTTAGAAGTTTGAGATTGCAATGAACTATGATGACACCACTGTTGTCTGGCCTGACCAACAGAGCGAGACCCTGTCTCCAAAAAAAAAAGTAAAGTTTTATGGATATATGCTACATTTAGTTTATTAATCCGTCAGCTGATGGACATTGGGTTGTTTTCTACTTTTTTTTT
>NW_012133858.1:19699770-19745792 GCF_000956105.1 Propithecus coquereli | reverse complement strand
TACTTTGCAGTTCCTTGAACATACTATGTTCTTTCATGCCTCTCCTTCTATATCCTCTCCTCTGCCAAGAAACACTCTTTCATCTCTCCCTTTCTCTGTTTTGAATCTTAAGATTCTTCTAAAGTACTATGTTTTACTTGAAGCTTTTTCCAATACCCTCCCCTTTCTGTCCCTAGGCAGAAGCAATAACTTTCCTCTCATTTGTATGGGTGACATTTACCTATGCTTGCTGTAGCATTCATCACACCTTGATGACACGTTCCTTAATGGCTGTTATTTCTGAGCCCTAGCATTTACTACTGTGCTATGCCTGCCATGGAGTAGACATTTGTCAAAGTGACAGACTTTAAAACATTGTGGTAACTTCTTAATAAAGCTCATTTTATTCCATTTTTACATTCAAGAATATGCCCTCCTCCTTTTTTGGTGTCGAAATAGCCTTTTATAAAGTGATATGATAGGTGGTAAATTTTTTTTTTAATATGATAACCCTAATTTCTTTATTTCTGGCCCCGTGGGTAAGCAGTCTGAAGGAACAGCTCCCAGTTCATCATCTGCTGTCAGTTCTGTAATGAAAACTTCTGGGCAGCAGCAAGTGTGCGTGAGCCAGGCCACCATGGGAACCTGCAAGGCTGCCACCCCTGCTGTCGTCAGTGCCACATCCCTGGTGTCCACACCTAACCCCATCTCTGGGAAAGCTACAGTATCAGGTGAGTAGTGTCATGATATTATTTCTCTCTTTCTTTCTTTGGGCTAGAATATCTTTGGGAGGGTTTTAAACAACACTTAAGTCTGAGATTTTAAATTCATCATTTAAAATTATTATTTAATTTGTTATTTTAAAATTATTATTTACAATTTACAGATTGAATAATTTTTAAATGAAAAATAAAACCATAACCTCTCAGAACCCAGAAAAGTGTACCTTTTACTGCTTTGAGTAACAGAGACCACAAATCCTGAGGCCAGGTTGCCTTAGTTGAAGTAATTTGCTTCAGTTTCTCAGCTGTAAAATGAGATTGATAATAATACCTATCTCATAAAGTTGAAAGGATTAAATGAATTAATATATGAATGCTTAGAATACTGTCTGGAGTATAGTGGCCATTATGTAAATAATTGCTGCAATTATCATCATCAGTGTCATCTTTTTTGTTGTTAGTTCATAATCTCTTATCTGCAATTCTAAAATCAAAAAAAGCTATGAAAACCAAAGGTTTTATTTTTATAACTAACTGTAGGGCATAATTTGACCTCCATTGACAGCTAACTCGTACTACTTAATGTGAATATTCATGTGTTTTGCCAAATAATATTAATGTGTTTGATTACATCTTGCTGTCTCAGATGCCAGGGCGCTGATGTAATATGCAGCTTTGCTTCTCAAACTTCAAAGATCAGTTTTGTTTTTTGTTTTCTAGAATTCAGTACAGAGAGATACTTCTGTAAAATACAATAAAAATGTCACAGCAATGTCAAACTGTTACAATTTCTAAACTCTTAATTTCTGTATTGTTGCAGATTTATAACAGCCAGTTTACCAGCTGGCACTGGTCTACAGAAAAAACTGAGTATCACTGAGAGATACATAATACACACACATGCATAAATACATACACACATACATAGTTTACTACCTTTGGATAAGAGATTGTAGATGTTGTCATTATTTTCTCTTCATTCCATAGATAGCTTCACACCAAGCCCCTGTGTCTTGTTTGCTTTATGGATAGAGAACAAAACATTACGGCTGATTATATTTTTCCCATGATTCCCACCTCCCAGTTAAAATTGACCAAGTTCTAATATAGAGAGTGCTTGTTCTCTACTAACTGCGTGTTTTATGTGAGGTGCTGTGTTGGGCGCTGGAGTAGAAATTATAGAAATAGAAGGAATTATTATTATAAGTAGTTCATGCCCTTCCTCATCAGGCTTTTAGCATGCAGTAGATGAAATCTCCTTGCTTTAACTTCTAGTGTCCTAAGGTGCAGCAGCGAATCCACCTTTTTGTGTAACATTTTCATAAAAGGCTCAAACTGTTTCCTACTACAACCAGCAATTTTTTAATTAAATTTTTTGTGTGCATTATACACTATCCTAAACAGGGTCCCACTGGGACAGAAGCAGAGGGAGCCAGGGAGAGAGCGCTCAGAGATGAGGTCAAGGCATGCAGGGCCTGTGTGGGCCACTGTGAGGACTCTGACGCCAGGGGAAGCCACTGGAGGGACTTGAGCTGAGGAGTGACGTGATCCTTACCTTTTAGAGGGATTGTTGGTGCTGCATTGAGAGTAAACTGTAGGGTACAAAGTGAAAGCGGGAAGTAAACCAAGAAGTAGACACTAAGAAAGAAAGCTCTGTGATGTATCAGTTAACTCTGGCCAGACTAAAAGGAGTTCCAAAAAGAAAACAAAAAATAGGGAGAAGGAAATGATCCAAGAAATGAAACAAGAATTTTTCACAGAATTGAAGGGCATGAACTTCTAGGTTCAAAAGGCACAGTGTCTAGCACAATGAATGAAAGATGGCCCACACCCAGGCACGATGTGTTCAAGAAATCAAAACACCAGGGAGAAAGGGAAGATCTTATAAGTTGTCAGAGAGAAAAAGAAATAGAAAATTTCAGAAATTATATTATCATTGAGCTTCTAAATAGCAATGCTGGACGCTAGCATACTATTGTTTTTCAAAATTCTAGGCAAAAATCACCTTCAGTCTAGAATTCTCTAATCAGGAAGATCATTAATGAGGGTAGAAATATTTTTGAATTTCAAATGTATTTCTTATGTACCTTGTCCAAAGACATTACTAACATAGTATGTTTTATCAGAATGAAGAGGTGTAAACTAAGAAAGAGGACGAAAGTAGATAATGATCCAACATAGAAGGAAAGCAAAGGGAATTCCCAGGAGAACAGTAAAGGGACATTTCCAAGATGAGTGTTTGTGGCAGACCTAGAAAGCAACAGTTCAAACTGGAGCAGATCAGAGACCTCCAGGAGGGATATCTCCTGTAAAAAATGGGACTGTAAATTGTGTAGGAGATTTGACTATGTGGAAAGTTGTACTCTTGACTGGCTTACAGAGTTCTTGAAAGAGATGAGAAGACTGAAGGTAAGATGTTAAAAGAAAACTGAGCAAATGAAAGACGAGGGAATTACTAACTTCAGAAATAAAATGTAATCATAGTATCATGGTATACTACTTTGAATCAACAGAGAACAACAGAAGCTTCTCAACTTACAATGGAGTTACATCCCAACAAACCCATCGTGAGTTGGAAATATCATTAAGTCAAAAAAACTCGTGGCTGACTGGGAGCTGCAGCTCGCTCCCACTGCCAGGCATCATAAGAGAAGTGGGATTTCTACTGAATGCAGGTCACTTTCGCGTCATCAGAAAGTCCAAAAATTATAAGTCAGATCATTGTAAGAGACCATCTTTATAGGGAAGAGAAAATATAAGTGCCTTAAAAGGCTTATCTACCCTAATAGTAAGTCAGTAGGTAACATGAAAAATTGGTGAATCGGGGCCTGCAATATACAAATTCTTTTAAAAATACTGAAGTAAATATTGAAAGAAAGAACCAGAGAGTTAGAAGTCGTTACTACTGGGAAACTAGAAGAAGATTGGGAGGTGGAACAAGGGGTAGCTACTTTTAATTATAAGCTTTTTAATACTTTTTTACTTTTCAGCTGATCAGCATATAGTTTCATAAAAACATCAAGACACCAGGTCGTTGTTGTAGTCCCAAGGGCACATCTCAGTAATTACTACTTTCTTGTTTATTTAAGGCCTGTTCTAGAAGTATTTAAGATGATTCCTTTCCTTAGCTCAAACCAACTGCTTTCCAGTGCCTTAAAGTATCTTCAGCCTCTGACGTTGTTTTTAAGTAGTTGTTATTTTATAACATGAGTTTGTATAGCTTGTGTCTTGTGTTCTCTTTCACAGTAAAGGCCCTTTCTCATTTTTTACTAGCCCTCTGAATGCCTAGAATGGTTTTGTAATGGAAATGGGAATATGGAAATTACCTTTAAGATAAAACGAGGGAGGGTGACCCTTTCTAAAATAATGAAGAATACCTGATGTTTGAAAAATAAGGGCTGCACAGAAATAGGAGACAAGGTATGATGTGTAGACAGATGGAAGTATTAGATATGTAAGGATGGTGTGAAGGAGGTGTAGATAAATCGGGACCGGTTTAAAATGGACCCTGAATGCTTTGAAGCTAATTTTGGAAATATTCTTTAGGCAGTTGGGAGCCACAATAGGTTTCCAAGTAGAAAAATGCCAACTTTTTATATAAAATTTTATATCCAGTTTGTACACATTATAGCTATTAAATATGTACAGAACAAATAAACTGTCATAGAAAACAAACAGAAAAGAACTACCTCAAAATGTTAGTACTGGTTATCTGCAGTAGGACTTTGGGTAACTTTTTTCTCCTTCCTATTAGTCCTGCTTTTATAAAAAATTCTGTATTACTTTTTGGATGTGGGACAAGGCCACTTTAAAAATAAATAATTGTCATGACAGATGTTTTATTGTGAAATCTGTAGCATCCATTGCCTCATGCTTCCAGCTCTTTCTTTACTAAAAGGGTAAAGGTCCTAGAAACTTCCTCCTGTGAGAAAATATGAGTGGCAAGGAGGGGAAGGAACTTTAAGGAAGCATCAGATCTTCAACTTGGCCTTATCCTCTGATTTATTTTAGGATTATTAAAAATTCACTCCAGTCAATCCAATCCCCAGCAAGCTGTGCTAACAATTCCCAGCCAGCTCAAACCACTCAGCGTAAACACATCTGGAGGTGTGCAGACTATACTGATGCCTGTGAATAAAGGTAAGTCCTTCAGCCGTGGCCTGTCACACTGTGGCTGTCTCCAAGTCTCTCAGCGTCTATCAGTTGGTGCCTGCTCTTGCCTTGTACAGCCTGCCCTTCAGATGTCGTGGTATTCACTGGCACCTTGAACTCTCTGGCACCAGGGCTAGGACTGAAAGTAAAACCCAGCTGACCTACTCGCTTCTAAGTAGATGCCCATATCTAACACTGAGTTGAGGGGAACATTTTAAACATTTATGAGAATTTACATTAATTGGATTTTTATTTTCTTAGTTTAGTGACAAGCCCCCATTTCCACAGTTGAGGATATAGCTCAGTTACCCTGATAACTAATAACAGGCCAGCTTGTCAGATCACTGTAATAAAAAAAGGACCTTACCATTCCCATTGTCCTAAAGTTGTCTTTGTTCTGTTAGTCTGATAGGGGCTGTCACCTGGGATCATCCTCATTAAAAGTAATTTCTGTATTTGTTGTACCCTTCCCCCCTTTTTTGCCCTGTAGTGGTTCAGTCATTTTCTACCAACAAACCACCTACCATTGTGCCTGTAGCCACCCCAACTCCAGTTGTCCCCAGCTCTGCTCCAGCAGCTGTTGCAAAAGGTATGTAGGATCTCAAAGTGTTTTGTCTGGAAGTTTTATGCAGGACATTACTGTAATCTGAGCCCTTTCAATTTTCAGCAGCTATGAATCAGTCACTTGGCAAATAATGTACTAAGTGCTTACATAGTAGACTTGACACTGAGGGAAATACAGAGACATATGAAGCATCATTTCTGCCCTTCAGGAATTTATAACCTGGTTGAAGAGAATTGCCATAGATAGCAAGCAATGACTGGTAAATGCAAGATGAGTGGTCTGGAAAATGATTGCTGAAATATTGCAGTCTAGGATGTCTAATCAGGGTTGGCAGGGGTGTGGAGGGGAACAGGACTTTGTATGGGGTATGGATTGTAACCTGGACTTTAAAACAGTGACACTTTTTTAGCTGTGGAGAGGTCAGGGGGTTTGCCAGATCAAGGAAACAGTGCAAAGACTCAGAGGACTGGTTTAGGGGAGTAGACCAAACAGAGGGACTCATTTGGGTAGTATAGTTGTGGTAAAGAAGCTTTAGGTATGGGCCAGACTGGCAAGCTGGCAGTGGGGGACATTGCTGACAAGAACAGATCAAGATAGTGCAGTGGATTAGAGAAACACATTTGGCATCTATAGCATCCCCAACAATAACGATAGCTACTGTGTTATAATGAGAGCCTACACTGTACCAGGCACCATGGTAGCTGCTTTAAATACAGCATTCAGCGTATTAATGCCCTGTTAATGCCTGTTTTGCAGATGAGAAAACAAGTTTGGAGATATGAAGTATATACTTTCCAAGTCTGGAAAGCAGTGAAGTTAGAATTTTAAATACATCTGTCTGGTACCATGGCAGGCTGCTTTTCAAGCATGCTGGAATCTCTCATGATAGTCTTAGGAAGAGTTGGATTTGTAACTTACTAAATGACCACCTAAAGCAGGGTCTGGCAGCCTGTAGTCCACTGCCTCTTTTTGTTTGTTGACACATAGGCATGCCCATTCACTAATATATTGTCTCCCATGCTTAGTTCCTGCAGAGATCGGATGACCCGCAAAGCCTAAAATATTTACTGGTTTAGCTCTTTATAGAAAAAGTTCACCAACCTCTGATCAGAAGACAGCTCATGAAAGAATTGGTGTCTCTCTCAACAGGAGGTACATGGCATAGGCCTGCCGAGATTCTGATTCAGTTAATTTTGGACTGGGCAAGAGTATATCTGTTTTAGTTTTTAATTGAAGTAAAATGTTCAGTGAAATGCAGTTACACCTACCATTTGATGAGCTGACAAATGTTTAAACCCATGTAACCAACACCCCATTTAAGATACAGAAATTTCCACCCTGTGCCCCTCCAATCAATTCCCAACCCCCATAGGCAACTGCTATTCTGATTTCTATTACCATAGATAAATTGTTTCTATTTTTGAACTTTATGTAAATGGAAGCACATATGTTCTTTTGTGACTGGTTTCATTCACTCAGCATAATGTTAAGATTCATCCGTGTTGTTGCTGAGTAGTATTCCACATTGTAGGAATATACCATAATTTGTCTTTTTTCCTGTTGATGGACATTATGGTTGTTTCCAGTTTGGAGCTATTATGTACAAATCTTTGGGAACATAAGTTTTCATATCTCTAGTAGTAGATCTGTCCCAGCCTGAAAATGCTATTATTATATAATTCTGTAATTATTTGAATGTCAGATGAAAGTGAGTATACTTGAACCTATAGAACTGGAGTATCTGAACTTTTTCTGAGAACTTCTGTTTCTTGAAGTCTGAAATCATTAGGAGTTGGGATAACATGCATTGTTAAGAGTCAAATTAGCAAGGTCACTCAGTATAAGTCAGTATGCATTAAAAAATCATTTGAATTTCTGTATACTGCCATAACAATTAGAAATTGAAATTTAAACGAACATTTACAGTAGCACCAAAAATACCAATATTTAGTTACTAAACCTAAGGAAAGATAGTCTTATATGCTAACAATCTGTTAAACATTTCTGAGAGAAATTAAAGACATAAATAATTGGAAGGGATATACCATATTAAATTTTTGAAAGACTTGATGAACACTTGAGTTTTCTACCAAAAGTGATGTCTGAATTCAATACAGTCCCAATCATAATCCCTACAAAGTTATTTTTGTTGTCTGTGGGTAGAAACTGATGTGCTAAGTCTAAAAGGTATATGGAAATGCAAAGGCCAAAACAGCTGAGACAGTATTGAAGCACAAAAAAGCTGGGGGACTTAGACTACTAGATACACATATTATAAAACCACAGTAATTGAGATTGTGTGTGGTATGGGCTCAAAAATAGACTAATGGAACAGAAAAGAGAGCCCAGAAATAGACCCACACATATATGGTAACCTGATTTATGACAAATTCAGTAGGGAAAGGTTGGTCTTTTCAATAAATAGCACTGGCTTAATTGGATATATCCATTTGGGAAAACAGTGAACCTTGGCCTCTACCTCATACTGTAAACAAAACCTGATTCGAGTTGGATGTTGGACCTAAATGTGAAAGGTAAAAAAATAAAGCTTCTAGAAGAAAAGTGAGACTATCTTCATGACCTTGAGCAAAAATATTTTAAACAGGACATATAAGGAAAACCATAAAAGGAAAAAATTGATAAGGCAGACTTCATTAACATTGGGAGCCTCACTTCAGAGGTCAAGAGCAAAAAGTCAAGCTACAGACTCAAAGATATTTGTGCTCACTCTCTCTCTCTCTCCATATATATATATAACAAAGGAGTCATATCCAGAATATATACAGATCTCCTAAAAGTCAATATTAAAAGACTGACCCTAATTTTTTGTTAATGGACAAAAAAACATGAATAGGCACTTCACAAAAGAGGAAATCGCAAAAGTTCATAAGGCTATGAAAAATTATTCAACCTCATTAGTCATCAAGGAAGTGCAAATTAAAACCGTAGTGATCCACTGGAATCACCAAATCAAAAGGACTGAGAATACCAAGTGTTGAGAACAGTGCGAAGCAACTGGAAATTGCATACGCTGCTGGTGGGACTATAAATTGATACAATCACTTTGGAAACCAGCTTGGCAGTTTCTAATAGTTAAACAACATCTGCCCTATGTTCTAGCAAATCCACTTCTAGGAAATGAGTGCATATGTCCACCAAAAGACACATGAGAATGTTCATCACATTGTTATTCATAATAGCTAAAACTATGCTGATGCAAAAGAGTGTGCACAGTATGACTCCAGTTATATGAAATTCACAATGGGGAAAGGTGAATACCTTTGTCACGGAGGAAGTGCCAAAAGCATAAGGGCGTCTGCTTGAGGCAGGGAGGCTGCATCTTGGTTTGACTGGTGAGTACATGGGTGTCTGCATTGATAAAGTTTATTGAACTTGGTATTTGTGTATTTAACTGAATGCAAAGTATACATCAGTAACAAAAAGAGGGGAAAAGAGGTACTACTAGTATATCTCATTTGTAGACCCCTGTTGTATAGGGAACCCCTGAAGCATACTGAGTAGGGGAATTATACCAGTCAGGTATTTTAGGAAAATTATTTGGTGCTGATGTGCAAGTTGGATTTTCAGGGAAGAGAGCAGAATCAGGGAAGCTGGTGCTGAAGCATGGAGTGTGTGATCATGGTTTTTTGAGCGAAGAAGACTGTTGAAGGGCAGGAAGGCACATGCAACTGGGACATTGCTATCTTCCATCAGTAGATTCAGTAATACTTAAAGCCTGGTGTGGTTAGCTTGGAGGTTTCCAAGCACAGTGGATCTGATTTTTGCTTTCAACCTTCTGTCTCAGAACACTAAGATGAGGCTGAAAGTTAATAAACTAGCTGGAGAGATGATACCAAAAAAATCATATTATTGGAACTTAGAACAAGCCAGCATTGTAGTCTAATGTGGCATTGTTCAATCACGTGTGTTGGTGGGGCTGAGGGATCTCACATAGCAGTGTGGGTGGCCCTTTAAAAAATATCTAAAAAGCCATTTTGTTGCCCCCCTCTTGTCATGAGCCTGGAGTTGCTCCCCCTGAGACCCAGGCTAACAGTTCTTCCCTTGTCTGCTGACCCTGTGATGATAGGAGCCATCTCAGTCTCCTGGCTGTGTCCCTGCAACAGCTGGAGTGGCAGTTTCCTCACTGAGCTTCAATGGAAGAGCTTTGTTTCTGCCTGCACGTGTCCTTCCACCACTGAATCCTGACAGCTCTCCCTTTGTTGCTCTTCCCTTGTAGTGAAGACTGAACCAGAAACACCGGGGCCAAGCTGCCTCTCCCAGGAGGGTCAGACAGCAGTGAAAACAGAAGAAAGTTCTGAGCTGGGAAACTATGTCATTAAGTAATTATTCCAGTCTTTTCTAAAGGAGTTCTGCTTTGCGTGTTAGTATGATGCTTTTTAAAAAACAGCTGTCACACCTGAGTATGTGTAGAGTTGTGTTTGTTGAGAGTTAAGCCCTTGATGGGGGAAACTGTCCGTGTGTGGTGAACACAGGTATTACCACTTGATGCACAGTGGTACACATCATGTACCATGATGTGATGTGACTTGATTTGTGGTCTTAGAAGCCTCAGATGGGATTACAGACCTCCCTTCAGTTGGGCTTGCCAACACATACTTTCTCTGTGGAATCCTTGGGGATGAAATGTCTTGTGATATGATCACTCAGGTGTGCATACATTTTGTGATGCTGTCCACACAACCTGCCTGATTTTACACAGCCACCTCTCCACGGGCCATACACACTCGTAGCTTCTTCTAAAAATGCTTCCTGAAGTTTTCTAATTTCCAAATTGGGAACCCACCTATGATCACATCCTTTGAAGTATCTCCACCTGCTGGGGACAATAAAAATGTTTAAACATAATAGATGGAGGCATGAACTGGAATAGCTCCAAGATGGGCATCTATGTGATAGAATTTTTGTGCTCTAGTAGCAGTCACATTCCCAAAAAGATTATGTTGCTATTTAACTTAAAAATAATAGATAAAATGTCTGTGATAATTGCATAATTTGCCATTCCTGGGGTCATAATTAGATTATTTAGTCTTGACATTCTCTTTTTAAACACAAACTTTCTTTATAAAGAAGGCTGTCTGTGGAAGGAAAAACATGCCAATATAATGGTTTTAAATTATAATTTCCTCAGAAAGGGGGAATATGTACATAAAATACATGTATATATGTGTCTAGAAACTGCTACATGTATTTAATGTATTTCCTTAATTTTTTTTATCCTTCTCAGGATAGATCATTTAGAGACTATCCAGCAACTCTTAACAGCAGTAGTAAAGAAGATTCCATTAATCACTGCAAAAAGTAAGACAATTATACTGAATATATGCGTACAACATTTTTTTAAAGCTATAAACTACTTGGGGTATTGACTCAACTTTAAATCTCTTGGGATTGTAAATTAATGTAGACGTAGCAGTTATTATCTTATGAGGTTTTAGCTAGAGATATAGCTCATTTGCAGGGGTTTTAGGATTCACGTCCAGTTATTATTTTATTATTTTCACTGTGCTTGATCTGTAAAAGGAATTTCTTACAATTATTTTTATATATAAATCATAAATTGTTGTGTACATAATGAAAATTCTGGTAGCCAGGTACATTAGCACGTGCCTATAGTGCCAGCTACCTGGAGGATTGAGTCCTGGAGTTCAAGGTTGCAGTGAGCTATGATCACACCACTGCACTCAAGCCTGGGTGGCAGAGTGAGACCCCATCTCTTAAAAAAAAAAAGAAAAGAAAGAAAACAACTCTGCATTAGTTTTTAATGTTTTTTAGTAAGGAAAGAAATTAGCATTTGCTTACAGTGTGCCAGACCTTGTGCAGGCTCGTCACATTACTCTCTTATTTACTCACAGTCTCTTGTGTGATAGGTGGTGTCATCTCCATTTTACAGATGAGGAAACTGAGGATAAGCAAGGTTAAGTAACTTGCTCAAGATCACACAGCTGTGGGTGGTGAGGCAGGATGCAAACCCCACTCTGTTTGACTCCAAGACCATTAGCCTTTCCTCTAAAACGCAGTATCACTCACTTGATAGAAATGCACGATTTTCAAAACACCCAAAGCGAAGTCTGCTGTGTTACTGCCCATTGTTAGCAAGAATGAATATTTTGCTTCTAAGCCCCAGTTGTGCTTACAGAATCAGTAACCCTTACTGAGGGCCAGGAAACCCGTGGGTACTTAGGCGGGTGCTCTTGGGCAGGATCAGTGTGAACATGTAGAGGGAAGACCTGAAGCAGGTTGTCATACCACTTGCATTCATAGGGATATGAAAATGATAGGCCAGGTGCAGACTGCCCTGCTTATTTTTTCCAACTGTAATAGCAAAGACATGACCTTTTTTTCTCATTTGAAGTTTGGGGGATCATTTTGAGGTAGTTCAAAGTAAATTTTCAGTGACAACTTCCCAGCCCAATAGAAAAGGATTCAAAAAAATCTCTCTTTAAAAATTTAGATACAAATACGGACTATAAGAGCTGAAAGACAGTTCAGAAACCATCTTTCCCAACTTTCTCATTTTATAGATAAGAAAACTAAAGCCCAGAGACGTGCTGTGGGTTGCCCCGGGCCACTTAGTGAGTTAATGGCAAGCCCGGGGCTCCTCGCGGAGTGCCATTTCCCCTTATTTTAATAGCTTTATGGCAATAGATTACCTTTCTCTACCAAAGAAGTCGAGTTCCTGAGGTGGGGTGGTGGCCTGAGTACGTGCAAGTGGGACACTGTCTCTCTCCTAAAAAGAAGCCCTTGGCTGGGTGCGGTGGCTCACGCCTATAATCCTAGCACTCTTGGGAGGCCGAGGTGGGCGGATCATTTCAGCTCAGGAGTTTGAGACCAGCCTGAGCAAGAGCGAGACCCCATCTCTACTAAAAAAAATAGAAAGAAATTAGCTGGACATAGAAAAAATTAGCCAGGCATGGTGGCACATGCCTGTAGTCCCAGCTACTTGGGAGGCTGAGGCAGTAGGATCGATTGAGCCCAGGAGTTTGAGGTTGCTGTGAGCTAGGCTGACGCCACGGCACTCCAGCCCAGGCAACAGAGTGAGACTCTGTCTCAAAAAAAAAAAAAGCAGCCCTTGTATGTTGAGCTGTTCCTGGGCTTGCTCAGTGAGGAATGTGTATGCAATGAAGAGGTCTGGAGAAACTACTGGACATGCCTCTGGCAAATAAGATTTGATTTGAATCATAACAGCTTTGTTGAGAGTGGCTGGGTATGTGCGTTCTAGGTGAAGATGCCAGCTGCTTTTCTGCAAAGTCTGTGGAGCAGTATTACGGCTGGAACATTGGGAAGAGGAGAGCCGCTGAGGTAATCCCACGTGTGCCTGTTTGAGACACAAGCCACCACTGAGCCTGTGGGGAGAAGAGAACTGCAACCCCTGTGCATTCTGGCTGCCGCCATAAACCTTGTCTTATGGAATAATGATAAAACTTGCAACCTATTTTGTTAAAATATTTGGCAGAATGGTTTCCTCAGTTAAAAATCTCATGTTTCAAAGACCTATATCTAGCCTTTGAAAAGCCTACTTTATTTTCCTGCATTGGTAGAATCATTCCTTGCATTTTCTAAACAGTTTTTATGAATTTGAAAATACTAAAATGAATTCAAGTATTTATTGAGTACTTACAGTATGGCAGCTGCTATGCAGATACAGTGGGGTTGTACGAAGAGAAAGTAGCGTGTGTAAAGGCATGTTTAGGAAGGAGTGAAAAGTCAGTGTGGTTGGTTTGGGGGAAATTAGAGAAGAAGGGGGAGTGGGAGTCCTAGGTTGAGACCAGACGAAGAGCCTTAAAGGCCAAACCTGAGAGTTTCTGTTTTATTATAAGCATCAGGGAGCCAGTAGAAGTTTTTTTTTTTTTTTTAAACTGAGAAGTAACACAATCAGATTTTTTTCCTTAGAAAAAATGAGTCTCACAATTTAATTTAGCATGGTGGTTTACAATTGTGACTTTCTGATAAGCAGCTAAGTCAAAGGATTTGATTATGGTTCAAAAAAATGTTTTTTAAGTGGCAAAGAGCGATGACAATGCGAAAAGTCTTACAAGAAATACTGGAGAAGAATCCAAGATTTCACCACCTGACCCCTCTTAAAACCAAGCACATTGCTCACTGGTGTCGCTGCCATGGCTACACCCCACCAGATCCTGAGAGCTTGAGGAATGACGGGGACTCCATTGAGGATGTGCTGACCCAGATCGACAGCGAGCCAGGTGAGCGATTGGCTGAACTGCCAGGAGCACCCTGGTGGCCTGGGGACACCTGCTGCTGAGCACAGCATCTCTTCAGCCCCAGCAGTGTTCAGTACGCCTTCAGCTGAGGTACCGGGGCCTGAGGGCTTGGAAGAGTTGCCATGGAGTGCAAGAGCCTTTGCTTACCTCTTGCCATGTCCCCCCAGGACTGCACTGTATCTATAGAACTGTTTGTACCTGAGTATTTCAACTGTTGTACCCCAGCCAGGAACGTTCTGGCCCATGCCATCCAGCAGGCATGCCCTGGTAGTTTGGGAGTCCCCTCCCCAGCATCATTCTCCTAATCCACCCCCTTTCCTCCAGATGGAGGCAACGTCCCCTTCCTTCGTGACCTTATAACCCCATAGTCAGGTCTGTCCTATTCCCATGAAGATGGGGCCTGTGTCTTATCTGTTACTTTGTCTCCAAACCTAGCTAGGAATACCGCCCAGTGTTGGGGGCACATGTGAACAACTAATGATGCTGCAGCTAAAATGAAGTGAGCATTTTATGATAAAGAAACAGACAGACAACTGCTGTATGGCCGCAGGGGCCTAGGGGGCAGGGCATAAAAGGTGTTTGGAGAGAAGAAGCACTTTGAGTTTCACCTTAAAAAATAAGAAGGGAGGCCGGGCGCGGTGGCTCACGCCTGTAATCATAGCACTCTGGGAGGCCGAGGCGGGCAGATTGTTCGAGCTCAGGAGTTCGAAACCAGCCTGAGCAAGAGCGAGACCCCGTCTCTACTAAAAATAGAAAGAAATTAATCGGACAACTAAAAATATATAGAAAAAATTAGCCAGGCATGGTCGCGCATGCCTGTAGTTCCAGCTACTCGGGAGGCTGAGGCAGGAGGATCGCTTGAGCCCAGGAGTTTGAAGTTGCTGTGAGCTAGGCTGACGCCACAGCACTCACTCTAGCCCGGGCAAAAGAGTGAGACTCTGTCTCAAAAAAAAAAAAAAAAATAAGGGTGTTTTCTCTTCCCAACCCCATTTATGTAGAAAAACAGAAGCCCTATCTCCCTGTCTTGAGGGAACCTGGAGCACAGAGGTGGGGTCCTTTAAGACTTAGGGTCCCATTTTCTCCATGAAGCCTCCTGAGAGCCTAATACAGGGTGATTCTCCTTTCTGTGGTCTCCTGTAGCACTTAACGTCAGTACTACGAGAGTTCGTCTGACATAGACATGTAAACCATATTGATCACCTCTGTGCTTCACTGGTACGATATGTAAAGCACAGCACTTGACATATACTAGGCTTGCTGTTAATATGACTGATTACAGATGGTTCCTGACTTACGATGATTTGAGTTAAGGTTTTTTGCCTTTACGATGGTGCCAAAGTGAAAGGCATTCACTCTGTTCCTCGATTTGTTTGTTAGAGCCCGGTCAGTAAAACAGAAGAGGGGCCAGGAGCTGGATGCTCTGCCACCATCTTGCTGGGTCCCTTTGTGCCTGGTCTCGACCTTACGTATTCATCCATAAAGTGAAAGGCGAACACTACAACTGGCTGTAAAGTCCTAGCCCTCTTTGTTAGGCTTTGTATAAATCACCTTATTAAAGACTGGTTGCACAGTAAACATTAAACATTAACATCCTGCTCTCTGGGCAGTGAGAACATGGGTGATTTTTATTTTCTTTACCCTGCATTTCTAAATTTTCCAGATTTAAAAGTTGAAAAATCAGTTTAGTCATTAATACTTAGAGGGTAAGGGGATGGCCTGGTTTTTGTGGCAGAAGTCAGAATTATGTGCTGTTTTCTCATAGATGGCAGTGACATCGTATAAATCACGTACTACACAAGATGCCTGTCTTGGTGCTTTCCTGCCTTATGAATCACTAGTTCTCATCATTATAGATCCATAGGATTATATTACTGGAAAGAAGGTCAGCTCCCTTGGCACTTATCCTCCTTCCTCAGACTGTGCTCTTATGGAGGCTGAAAGTCCTTTTTTGTTGTCACCACAGCTGTCATAAGACTGGTTACCTCTTGTTTAGAGTGTCCGTCATCATTCTCCTCTGCTGACAACCTCTGCCAGAAACTGGAGGACCTGCAGCAGTTCCAGAAAAGAGAACCAGAGAATGAGGAGGAGGTGGACATCCTCAGCCTCTCAGAGCCATTAAAGATAAACATCAAAAAAGAGCAGGAAGAGAAAGAAGAAATGAAATTCTACCTGCCACCAACCCCAGGGTCTGAATTTATTGGTGATGTCACACAGAAGGTAGGGGGCTGTGGCCTACTGATAGATCACAAACCAGGCGCAAGATTCTGATGTTCAGCCCTATAAACTGCGACCCAGACTTTTCTGGTGACATAACGTGTGATTTACTTCTGCCTGGTAAACCCAGGCAAGCTCTGTGGGCTCCCACCTTCCCCATCAGAGCCCCTGGGCAAGAAAACTGATTACATGTGAAAAGGTGGCTTGGTGAACGTGAACTTGAAGCAAAGCCAGCTAGATTTAGTTAGTATTACTTTTCATCTCCTTTTTTCTCACCTGCCTCAGGAGAAGCACCTTTCCTTCATGAGGCATGTCATTAACATTTATAAGTTATACTTCAGTGAGTAATCTTTCCCTGACATTTTTATAGCTCCTACGTGCCCTGTCTGTGGTGTAGACATGGTGCACACTGTGTCCTGATTGCACAGGAGAGAGTTATTTGCCCACCCCTGATTAACTTAACAGCTCTTTAGCATCTGCCACCTGCCAGCTGCACAGGACCCAAAGTTGAAAGACAGTGTTTATTTTCACTTAAGGATGAAATGAAAAGTGGGACAAGATGCAGTTCCCAAATACATCTTCTTCACCTCTTGCAGACATGGCCTTTGAGTCTGATTCCAGAGCTTCCAAAGTATTGATCCTGCTGGCAGAATTCATGGCGAATCCTGTCCATGTTGTGCCATGAAGGAGATTTCAGAGTAAAAACAGGATTATAATAGCATTTTAAACAATCAGTCAGAAACGTGGAAAAATGAAATAACATATTTTTCCGAATGTTACATTCTGTGTTACTTCCCTATGAGTTTTGTCCAGGATGTCTGTAGAGTCTCTCTTCCACGCAGGCCTCTCTTTGGGTGTCAGAGAAGTAGTATGCTTGTTTAGAGAGAGGCTTTTTAAATGCAGAAATAAGAACAAATGGCTTTCTTCTGCTTTTCCAGATTGGGATCACCCTGCAGCCGGTGGCACTACACGGGAACTTGTATGCATCAGTGGTAGAGGACATGATCCTAAAGGTGGGTACCTGCTGGTGGCATGCTCTAGGAGGTGGCAGAGACAGAGCCTTGGGTTTTCTGTACGTGTCACAACAATAGAAATAGCCACAACTGTCCCATCCCTGGGCAAGGGGGTGAAACAGCCACAGCTTCCTTTTCTAGAGGATTCCTTTTAGGAATAGGGATATCTTGGTAGCAACTCTTACCTCTCTTGTCCTTAGAAACAACATCTGATGAATGAAGATTACCCTGATTCATAATTTCTCAGATTCATGGCCTGTATCGTTCATGGTCTGTTACTCAGACCTTTAATTTTTCCTTAAGGAATTTTTAATCCTTGTTTGGAATTGCTTCAAAAGTTTGGGGTAAGGGAGGGGTCAGATGCCTCCCTTCTCGCCAGCAAGCAGATGGCCATTTCTGAAAGTAACAGCATCTTCCATTGTAGGCTACAGAACAGCTGGTGAATGATATCCTGAGACAGGCTTTGGCGGTTGGATACCAGACAGCATCTCACAACAGGTACTGCTATCTCTGCAGTCAGGGGTATGAGGCTTACACCTGTTTCCTAACAGTTTAACTGCCCGTGAAGATGTTTTATACTTAAATCAGTCCAGTAGGAGATTCAGTGCTTGGGAGTAAGAATGCTTAGAACCAGACAGACTCAAGGGTCTGTTCTGTTATTTTGAGAAAACCTTGTGGTTGTGAAAGCTCAGCTTTGCCCAGAGGTCTCTATCCTCCCCATCATTATTGTCCCCATTGTTACATACCTAGGACTGTGTTTTGTTACAGGGTTGAACAAATATCAGCTCTTTGCAATTAAAGTTAACATTAGTGTCCATTGTGTGTCAGACGTTAGAGCCAAGCATTACATATATTACATAATTTGTGTTTCATTGCAGAACTATTCCCCTTTTAGAAATTGGGAAACTGGGCTTTGAAAGGTATCTTACCTGGTTTTCCCAGCAAATATACGGTAGAGCCTAGATTCAGACTCAGGTTTCATTGGCTCCAAAGCCCACAGGCTCACCACTACTCTTTGCTAACCCAAACCACCTTTGATTGGAACACTGAACTTCACTCTTATGCTAGGCTCTGAAGGAATCATATATAGGCCACATCCTGCTTTTCTTTCAGAGGAAACGAATATTTTATTCCATTATGCTAATGGCTGTCAAAAATTTATAAAATTGTAACAAAGTGCCTGAGGACATGAAGAGGCCTAACTCAGGATAATGTCAGGCCAGAATTCACAGGGATATAATAGAAGTCTTTAGAAAACAGGAAAGGGGACAGAGTTCCAGTCCTGCTGCCCGTGGTCCTGCTTGAAACCCTAGAGTGAGCCGAGTGCCTCCTGGGGACCTTGCTCGCCTCCATGGCCCTGACTCTGGAGTGACTGGGTGTTCTGATGAGAACATTTAACATCACACTTGGCCTGGCATGACTCCATGAGATGGGAGATACAGTCCCAGAGTTCTGTGGTGCTTTGACTCATCTCTCAGTCTGCTGAGACTGTATTATAAACGTGACATTCTGTTCTGTTATCCATTTTACTTTCTCCAGTCCTCAGAATCTTTTTTCCTAATCATTCAGCTAGCTTCTTGAAATCCTTCTTGTGCCTGTGACTAGGAAGTCAGATCTGAGCCCTGACCAGGACTGTGACTGGGGGGAGGCCAGACCTTTCACCAGAGCTGAAAGGCAGTGATGGGAAGGGAGAGAGAGAGTGTACCTGGACAGTGGCCCTCAGCCATGCCTCATCACTCATCATTGTCCCCTTTCATAATGCCTCTGCAGGGGATGGTCCCTGTGGAAAATTAATTGAAATATACTTGAGAGAATTACACCTAATAACATACTTTGTTTTTTGGACCAGGGTTCCCAAAGAAATTACAGTGAGTAATATCCACCAGGCCATTTGCAACATTCCTTTCCTGGACTTCCTCACAAACAAACACATGGGGATATTGAATGAGGACCAGTGAACAGAACGAAGATGCCCCTAGAAAATCAGGATGTGAAGGCATATCCAAAGCAGGTGAACCGTGATGACTCTTCTCTTTGGGGAAGGCAGTTGTTTTCTTTGTGCCTCAGGATATCATGGCTACCAGACCATTGCCTCTGCCTCTGCCTAACACCAGAGTGTTCGGTTCCAGATGAAATCCTTTTAGGACAGAAGTTTGTTTCCTGATTCCAGAGTGAAGCTGTAAGTGGATACATGCTCTGTCAATTTACATTTCTTCCCTCTCTGTAAAGGCTCTGTAAGGGGGTCTCAACACTGGGCCAGGCTGTGCATATTGTGTCCTTCTCTCCTCTGAGTGTACTCAAGGGGGAACATTGGGCCTCACTCGCCAGGAAGTAGACAGTGAGTCTGGCAGGCTAGAGATTTTACCCATTCAGTGGGCTGGGGTAACGGGAAACTCCAGCAGTTACCCTGAAGAGGGACTGGACTTTCAGCACTCAGCGAGCGGTTCTTTGCTCCTGCCTGGCCTTGGTGTGGAGGATCTGCACTCTTAACAAAGTGAGTCAGCTACAGGAAGAGGTAATGCCATGCAAGGAACCACAAAGGCCTGGGAAGCTGCAAACTGAGCAGCATTCATTTTTCGTGGAGCAGAGGAGCATTACTGCAACCAGTGTCGAAGCAACCTCGGGATGGAGAGATCCCAGCGTAGGTCAGGAAAAGATTTGACTATAACCCAAGAAACTCTTAATACTAGTAATAGGCAACAACCACAAGTCCCCGACACTTGGCAGAATTGTACCAGCTTTACTTGTGTGTGCCGAGCAGATAGCTGGTTCTGCACCATTTGCATGGTCTGCAGGAGATTTGGCTGAATCCGTGTTGAGTGGGAGCAGCCCCTGGGCAGGCTCTGCTGGGATCCTTTGTCCTATCAGTGGATTTAGAATTCTGTTCTTTGTTGAGTTTTTCCCAAGAAGAAAAGTGTTTAAAAGAAACACCTGTGAGTGCCTTAAAGTTGGAGCAATTACTGTTCAAGCCCAGAGACAGGGATTCCAGTGCTCAGAAGCAGTGAGAGTAGGTGGCATCCATAGCAAAGCCCCCTTGATGGAGGGAGCAGACAGAAGAAAGGTTCTCAGTGCCACTGCATGGTGTCCAGTCTACTGAAGCTGCCCTATCCCAGGCTTCCCAACGTGGTCTGTGTGGAAGGTACAATGAAGAACTTACTCTGTTAGAAATCTGCTCTTACTCTGCTCAAAGAAAATTTGAAAGCTGTGAGTCAGAGTCAAAGAATCTTGTCCAAGCAACATAATTCTTGTTTTATGGGTCCTATAGATGTTTGAGTCAGGAAAGTAAGGCAGTGGAGGTAACAGGATAAAATCTACCTTTTTAATTTAGCATCTGAGGGCTATAAGTGCAGAAGGATTCTATTCTCAGTAGGGCATAGGGCATGCCCTGGCTTAATAAAATAGTTTTAGGATATAAGGCTCACATATTCTATATATGAACTACTACATGCAAGGCTGATACACAGGTGTACAGATTCTATCAGCAAGTGGACTCTGAGATCTACAGGGTGGAAGATTTGATCCATATGAGAACAGAATTTGTTCATTACAGGTATGAAAGCCTGAAGAAATTATCTTTTTGCAAAAGAAATATTAAATGATTTAATATTTGTGTTACTGTTTCAAGTGTGTTTGTATCATAATGTGTAACATAATTGTGTAACAAAAATGTCTACAATAAATCTTTTAGTATTTGTGGTGGGTTTTTCTGAGTTTGAAGCACTAAGATAAGGTTCTTCTAGCATGAGGTCAGAAAGCATGGGGATGAGGTGAAGGTAGAGGCTTTGGTGTGTTTAAATTAATTCCTCTACTTCTTTCCAAAAAATATTTGCAAGCATGCAAGGTAAAGGATTACAGTTACATAAAAGTCAAAAAAAAAAAAAATTGCAAGATACCTGTTGACCTTGGACATAATCATTTCTGACAGCTTGGAGCAAAGGAAAACTGCAAAAATGAGCTCAGTTTCCTCAAAGCCAAGGCAAAGAGGGACTTGGCTTCTGTTGTCTAACAAACATACCGGTTTAACTGGCAGGATAAAATTGGACTATGCTGAGGTCTGAAAGAAGTTGCTCCTGTGACACAGTCCTTATGCTGTGACCATCTGCTCTCATATGACTAAATAATAACAAAAAATGCAGAAACGTAAGAGCTAAAGACTTTGAAAGCTTTGGTTCTTTAAACTCAAGAATCTCTGCAAGGAGGCACTGTGATACAGGTCAGGTGTGTAGCTTTTTGGGGACCAGACGACACTTAGGTTCAAAATTGGGAAAGTCGAATATTTGAATAGTTTGGAAGAACAAGAATTGGAGCATGCTCAGGCTTGCCTTCATGAACATTAATCATCTCAGCCAGGGTTTTGACAGGAGCTACAGAGCAGACACATCAATGTCGCAGACAGTACCTTAAATGAGGACTCCATGTTATTGGTTGAATTGGACCAACAGAGTCAGCTTTGGGGCCTCTCTTGACCCTGTCCAAAGGGGAAGCTCTTCTATCTGCCTGGCACAGGCTGTGGGGCCACCATCCAGCAGGGCCTAACTTTTCTCAAAAGCTGCTTGTTAGAGTTTGGCCTGAAGTCCTAGAGTTCTGTATCATGGAGCAGAGATGGGATGAACGACTTGGTCTGAATGGCTGCAAGCCCACGTGTGAAAGGACCTGAGGGCTTTCCTCTAGTTGAACCTTGTAGTGCACCCCACGGCTGATTGAGGCAGCTGCTGCGGTGGTAACTGTGGTTATGGGATAATAAGGTGGGACACTTTATTTTGGCTGAAATTAGCTAACAGATTGAATTGCTTTTTATTTTTAAAAACTTTTTTTACAGAATACAAAAATGTTTATAGAAATTTTAGCAAGTATAAAGTGTAAAAAATAAAAACTACCCATAATCCCCTTTTCAAAGAGAACCACTGTTAATATTCCAGTGCATTTGTGTCTTTGTGCATATCACATATGCGTGTAAGATAGACATGGGTTGGGACCACGTGGCTGTGGCTTGTCTCTGTTGCTTCTTGGGTCACTCACTCAGCATGGTGGTAGGCCTTATTCAGACCTGGAGTGAGTGGCAGGGAGTTTTTTAAGAACCCAGATGTTTTGATGATGAAGCCTAGTAAGAAGACTGTCGAAGTTGGGTGGGATGTTTTTGAAAAGCTGTCATGGTGCATTGCAAAGAGGTTCTTGGGCATGCAGTTTGCCTTGCAGAGGTCAGGCCTGGCTGAGGCGGTGGGGCTTCCACTGCTGCTGCCTCACCAACATTGCCAGGAGGCAGCAGGCCTGGCTTGTCCTAGCTGAGGGACAGCAGAGCTGACTGGTCCATTATGGCACAGGAACAAGTGGGCTTCCCAAGCACCATACAGTCTGGCAGTGGGCGGGGGGAAGATGAGGGGCCGTGAGCACAGGGCAGGCAGCAAGTTGGAGAATGTTAGGGGCTGCAGATGGGAGTAGATCTGGCTCCCTGGGGAAGTGGGAAAGGGTTGCTTAGGCAGGAAAGAATAATTCTGACAGCTGTGCTTTGTTGGCTATTTACTGTCCTGAGCACCCTGCACATGAAATAAACACAGATGCTCGTAGTAAGCCAACAGGTGCAGATGTAGTATCCTCACTTTACAAATGAACGAACGGAAGCTCACATTGCTCACGGCTAGTAAGTGGAGAAGCCAGGATTTGAGCCTGAAACCAGCTTCACAGAGAGTCTGTTTACCCCAGGCTCCTGGATGAGCGTGTGGGAGAGGGGTGAAGCGAAAGGGGCACCTAGTGGGTGCTGTGGACACCAGAGTGCCCTGCAGCCCACAGAGGGGGTGCTCAGGATTGACAAGCCTCCAAGGGCTACAGCAGCAGCCCTGTTTCGAGAAAGTCCCCATAACCAAGAGATAGGATAAAAGTATGAGAAGTCTCTTGTGCTTGTAATTTAGAGAAATTAAGAAATTTGAACAGTACATTTTTGCATTTTAGTAAAATCTAAGATTGTACAGTTAGTCTGTTCGTTTCCCACAGAATGCCCAGCAGGCAGTCTCTTTTCTCTTAGAAACATCTACCATGCAGGCAGGCCTTCCTCGATGAGTCTGAAATAATGGAGCCCTCTGTGTAAGCCTGTGCTTCTGGCTTCCCTTTAAAGTGAGTCTCATCAAAGCATTTGCCTTGCTGGAATGACAGGAAGGGCTGTGCGTGCCAGAGCTAGTACCTCTGAGGGGACGCTGCATAGGCAGCCAGAGCTGGAGACACAGCTCTGAAACCTGAGTGCCACCACCTGCGGCTTAATGTTCATCAGAGGAGCCTCCTCTCCAGAGGGCTGGAGAGGAAGAAGAATCCAAAGGGAAATCCTGAAGAAGTTTCCTTACCAAAAACTATCCCAAGCTTGTGCCTCAAAGCTTAAAAACCCTTTAAATGTTTGTTTGAAGGGCTACTATGCAGGGAAGGGACGAGACTAGTCCCATGCACCCAACTGGCTAGAATTTATGGAGAAAGTTAGCAGAGAGCTTTCCAAAGATAATAAAATGCGCTGCCTCCTCAACAGGTGGAGAGCCCTGGTCACTAAGTGAGAGGGGAAGGGGAGGGCGAGGGTTGTGCAGATGACATTTTAAGGTCTTTCAGGGAATGAGCCCAATGCCACCTTCTTCCCCAAATGCTCCCAGTTCTTACCCGGTGTGCATGGTAGTGCCTTTCCTGGGAGGGAAACTAATTAGTATTAATAATAAAATGTGGGATTCAGTCTTTAGGGACCTTCCACAAGGTAAATGTCATTCATTCAGTCCCAAGAAATGTTTTGTTAAAACATGAGGAACATTTTGGTCATAAAGAAATTACGTCTTTGTAATTGAAGTCCTATGATTGATACTCTATTTCTTCTGGAAATTTCATCCTGGTCACTAAGCATTACCATGAGTCACACTGCAGGTGATAACCTGAGATGTCTTCTATAACTTCTTAAACATGGGGGGCCATTTGTAGGAAGGTCCAGGGACATCATCTTGGATTACCATAGGTTATAAAATTACCAAAATTATCATGCATCCTGGGAAAACCACCCAAAGTGGACATTACTGGTTCTTTGAAGGACCCGACATATCCACATTCCTCAGCCCCCATGGACCAATTCCATTCACAATTGAATTGATCCTTAAGTTCCTCAGACTTAAAAACTCAAGGATGGCTGGATGGCAGTTAAAAACAGATGTAAAGCCTTCCACAAACTTCTCGAGGAAGAAAAGGATGGTTGAGGCCAAGCTGAGCTGGGTGGTGACAGGTCCATCCGCGCCTCTGTTCTACAGCCCTGGTGGCAGCAGCTTTGAGAGGGTCCTGAGACCGTGCCATGCTCTCAGGCCAGCTGCGGTGGCCGTGGGTCCTGAGCCTGCCTCTCAGCACTTTGTCTCAGCAGCCATGGCGCAGGCAGTCACACATTGAGAATCCGGGGAGCCGAAGCCTGAAAGATGGCTGAAGGGTTAGGAGTGAACTTCTTCCTCACCTCAGGGACCTGAAAAGTGAAATGTGGCCACGTATCAATGGGCTTTTTCCTTAACTACCCCTCGCCCCAGCTCCAGGAAGACATTTCCTCCTCGTTGTCCTCCAGGAGTTACGACTGCTAACCCGAAGGGTGAGTGGGGGAGAGTTACAGTGAGCAGTTGTCACTGCATTAGCAGGTCATTGGCACGCAGACTTCCCATTCTGCTCCCGGAAGCCACCTTTGGGTGGAACTGGGAAGCCAAACAGCCTCCACCTCCTTCCATCTTCTCTTCCCACTTACACAAATGCTTGGGTATTTGGAATGGCCAAGGGTAAGACTAGGATTTAAGAGGCAGAGCGATACCCTGCTCACCGACAAAGCCGAGCTTAGAGGAGCACCCACCTGGCTCGTGACAAGAAGTACCTTGGTTTTCTCTTGGGGACGATTGGTTGGGCACTGCTGTCGCTGGCCATATGCCATTTTAGACCATCAAAATCTGACTCCTAATCCCTAGCCTGGGTAAGGGCCTCTGTGCCCACACCCCCTGGCTGACCTGGAAGCTGGCCCCAGGGCTGCTGTCCCATCCGGATGTGTGGGTAGTGATGATTCTGGCTGGTTTTGCCTTTGTGGATCTTGAGGGTTTCACTGCAGTCCAAGCCTGGAACTCTTGCCTGGAATAGAGAACACAAGTCAGAACCTGGCACAGGTCAGCCATCCCCTCCCCTGACCCCTCAGGGGCCACTGCCCTGCCCTTGCTTCTTGGAATGTCATGACCCTGTCACTACTGAGCTGCTTCAGCTCCCGGTAGTCCTGTGTCTCCCTCACAAAGAGCACGGAGCACAGGTGCACTCCTCAGACAGGCAGCGCAGCTCGGGAGCATGCGGTCCACGGCTGCCCTGCCCTTCACCTCTGAGTGCTCCCCAGGGAAGTCTGGGCTCACCCTGTCTCCCAAGGCAGCAGGAGAGGAAACTTACTCAGGGCAGAGCTCAGCACCTGGGTCTCAGAGCCAGCACGCCCCAGCACGCTCTATACTGTCTCCAGGACCCCCTGAAATTCCTCTGCAGCTGCTTGCCCAGAAGCCAAGCCATTTTGAGGGGCCCCAGAGGCCCAGAACCAGTGAACGTCTGTTGCGTCCAGCCCAGGTCACTAGTGGCCACTTATGTCCAGAGGAGGTGCCAAGCTGGACAGCACCTGGCACGGCCAAGGTCCTCTGTACTTGGTTATGACTGAAAAGAAAACTAAGGCTCAGTATTCCGTTAGTTTTTTTTATACTTCTTAACTCACACAAAAGGATGAATTGTAGTGACCATCTGAAACACCTATTATAAAAGATGGTCTGGCTTTTGCACAGCTCTGCGTGCTGGAGAGCGCGGATCCCTGCTCTCGCATGAGCATTCGGGGAGGGAAGTTGGGCTGATGGGGGAAGACTGGCCCCCTGGAGGGAAATGACAAGGCTGGCACAACCTAGCTCCAGGCCCTGGGAGTAGCTTTCTCAGCGAAAAGACTGACTTCCTCTATTTCTCTGACAAAAGAGACCTCTTTTGTCTGCCAACTCCCCTGCTAGATGGTGGGCTCAGGAAGGCAGAGACCCCTGTGTCCACAGGAGCACCTGGCCGAGGTGACGTGGAAAAGCATCCAGCTGGCCAGGGCCCCAACCCACATGTGCCCTGGGTTGTTCTTTGTTGCTTTAGGCCCTGAGGTCAACAAAGCTGCCTTTTCTTGGCAGCAGCACAGCTGGGGCACCACTGGGCAGCGAGCGGCGGTGTCTGTCCGTGGCCAGCACTCTGGGATGCTTAGGGTGCCAGGAGGAGAGCTGGGCCAGGGCCCTATCAGGTGATTTTTGCTTCTGAAGCCACAAGGTTGTAGAGACCAGCTGCCCAAACCATCTGCTGCTCTGCTTCTCCTGGGAAAGCAGGTCCTCCCCTGGGCGTGCCCTTCTGTTCCCAAACCACATCTCATGGCTGAGCTGAGCCTTGGGCCTGGCAGCCTGAGCCTGCTCCCCTGAGGTGGCTGTAGGGGTCCCAGGACAGGAAGTGACCAGAGCCACCTGCTAGAGCAATAACTGTGGCTGTCGGAGGAGGGGCCCAGGTCAGAGGGGGCTGCAGGGGCAATAGAGAAGGGACATCAAAGATGGAATCAGCAGGGCCTGGTGACTGCCCAGGAGAGGAGGACGACAGACTAATGGCTCAGGCCAAGATTAGTAAAACATACAGGCCTTGCTGTGCCTCCCTTGGCAGTGCTCCACCTGTGCTCCAGCACCCTCCACCTCGTGGGCCTCAGCTGCATCCTGAGGGCTGCGATCCCTCCCGCTGAGGGGCAGGGGCTACTTGGGGTAACGCAGGGAACCCTGGATGGAGGATCAGGAGGGCTGGGTTCTCGGCCCAACATGGCTTCAGATAAATTCATTAACTTTTCTGAGCCTCACTTTCTTGTGAAAAGGGGGGCTGCTGATCCGTGTGCATGAGGTTATTGTGTGGAACTTGGGTTAGCCCTTTAACCGACCTTCCTAGGGAGGAAGGCGGGAAATGACCAAGGAGCTAGGGACTTGTCCTCCAGAAGCAGGTGGGGCCAGAGCCTGGGCCAAAGGCACTGAACAGCCCAGAGAGCAGAATTCCCAAGGGGAGGCTCTGGGAGGAACTGGTCAGGAGGAGGGGCCCGGGCGGCCATGGGCAGGACCGACTGCCTACCTGGCCAGGTGAGCAAGGCAGGGCAGCCATCACGTGGAGACCTGAAGCCAGGAGACCTGCTGGGGTGGGGAGGTTGAGCACTAGGGGGTCTCCGGAACTCAAGGACTCTGGGTCAGGAGTGGCCACACGTCTACTCTCCTATCTTTTGGGTTCCTGGATCTGTTCATTCTCTTGGCTCTCTGAATTTAACGTTTGCTTAGATGATGTGCATCTTGCAGAATGGAAGGCAGATGGGGTTGCTCATGCCAGGTCCCAGAGCTAGAGGTGAGGGTTCCAGAGGCCCGCTGGCATGGCCCTGGGGGGAGCCAAGTTCAGTGGTGATCCTGTGTTTCTGCCCATGCTGGGCGGGGGGCGGTCAGCAGGGGTCTGGGAAGCCAAGCTCTTGCTATTCCTGTTTTACAGATGAGGACAGGGTCAGTGAGGCTGAGTGATACCCTCACCCCAAGTTTATACACCAGGAAGTGAGAGCTCCCCTGAGCCCCAGCTCCTGTTACTGCTTTTCCATCGGTTGCTTCAGGACACAGTTCAAGAAACTGAGTCTGAGGAGGCAGCTCTTATGGGATGATAACCTGTAGGGGCTACAGATTTGGTCTCTGAGCAAGGCAGACTCGGGTTCCACTCCCTTCTCTGCCGTTCGGAGCAGCGCCGGCCACTCAGTTTCCTCCCGTGCAGAATGGGCACAGTGATCGCTGAACACAGGCCTCAGGGCATACCAAGCCTGGTGCCGGGGACGTGCTGAAGCAGAGAAAGCAATAACTGGCACCTTTACTCTCACCGGAGCTGTGAGGACCCGGCAGGATGTTCGAACTCACCACGCGCTCCGCACAGGCGAGGGACCACTTCTCAAAGCTCAGCCTTTGCCAGCACATCCCAGTGAAGAGCTCGGCACATAAGAGGCAGCTCACTCCGCATCCGGGAGTTCTAACTGGTCAAAAGGGCTTCCTTCCCGAAGCTGAAGCTTTCTCCCTGCAAGTTCCACCCCTTGTCCTGTTCTGGCCTCTCGACATCAGCCATTGGAAGACACAGCATGCCCAGGACCTCTGGCCTTCCAGCCCTCCCGCCATTCAGGGCCCTCCAGCTGGTCCAGGTCCCCATCATGGGCAATCAGACTTGGGCGGGCCTGGCCATGGCCGGCGCGCCGTGCCTGCGTCTGCTCTGCCAGCTGCAGTTGGCTCAGCTTGAGCACGTGTGGGTGAGCGCCAGACCCACCCTGCGGCCGCGGCCCCCATCAAGTTCCGTAAGAAGGGCACACCCACGAAGGAAGCTCCTTGGGAGATGGAATTCTCTGAGTCTTGATAATGGTGGCCCAGGTGGCTAGATTTGTCAAAAGTCATGAGCTATACTCACTATTTATAATGGGTGAATTCTACACTATGGAAAGTATGCCTTGATGCAGTTGGTTTTTTAAAAAAATAAATCGGGAGAAGTTCATACTTTTCGGCTCTTTAATTCCACAGGTAGGAATTTATCCATAAGAAATTATGGTATGGACAAAGATTTAGCTACAAGGATGCTTATCACTGAAGTTATTTTTTTCTTCAAAAAAATTTTTTTAAAAGGGTAATACATGTTAAAAAAACAAAACAAAACAGTGGTTCAAAAGGGTAAAGTGAGAAGTTTCCTTCCACCCCTGACAGCCCCCATTGCTCCCCAAGTTGCTCTCTCCAAAGCTGCCATCTCCTGTATTCACTGGAGAGACCTGTGCTTAGTTGAGCATGTGTGTGTATGTTATGTCCTTTCTAAAACACAAATAGCATACACGCTGTTCTGCGCCTTGCTTTTGTGACATGTACATATTTAAGATCTCCTGTTACCAGTGCCTGCAGGGCTTCAGTGTCCCATCCCATGGCAGTGCTATCATTAACCAGTCCCCTGCATCAGTAGGACAGCAGGTTGTGTAAGGTGGTTGTACCGTGTTGTGATGTACCTTATACCTTGAGCTCCCACCCCCTTCTAGGATACCCGTGGGGAAAATTCCTAGAAGCGAAACAGCTGCATCAAAGGAATAGCGCTTTCAATAGCCCCGAATTAGAAACACCCTACAAGTCAACGAGGGAGTAGATAGATAAGTAATATTTGAAGATGTATATTCATAGGATAAAAATACTGCACATTTATTAAAATTCATCATGTAGAAGAACGTCTAGTAACAAGGACAGACATCCGCAATAGGTGAAAAATAACATGTACAGTAGAAGTCTAACCACGTAAAAACACTCAAATGCTATGTACTCAAGTGCACATTAAGGATTAGAAAGAATGACTAGTTCGGGGAAGAATTAAGGGGATATTTGTTTTCTTTGCTGTAATTTCTACAATTACCTATTTTCTACAGTGAGGATGAACTACTTTTGTAATAAGAAAAAAAGAAGCCCTCAGTTGCCCAGGAGCAGAGCTGGGGTGGGGGGCGGCGAGGACCCGCAGACCTGTCCCCCGTGAAAGCCGAGTCGACAGCCCTCAGTCGCTCGGTGGGATCCTGAAGGGCCACCCGCGCGGGACCTGCGCTCGGTCCTCACGACCAACGCCCCCACAAAGGGCACTGACCAGAGGGAGCCGGGGGTTGGCCTGCGCGCACCCCGCCTGAGGCTAGGCCCACCCGGCGGAAGTTAAAGGGAAGCAGATTTCAACTCAGTTGAAGGCAGGCCGTTCTGACAAGGCTGCCCGAGAAGGGAGCAGGCTGTGAGCGAGGCAGTGAGCTCCCCGTCAGTGGAGGTGCTCGTTCACTCAGAGTCTGGGCAGGAGCAGCGAAAGCGGCGCCTGCAGTGCCCAGGCACCAAAGGGGGTGACCTCTGAGGCCGCCTGCAGCTCTCGAGGTCGTGTGGGATCCGGCTCCGGGCTGCAGGCTCCTCCCGGCTCCGGGCCTCGGTGTCCTCCCACCACGGGGTCCGGACTCCATGCATCCGCCAGCCAGCCCCATACCTGTACGATGTGGTCGCTGCTGCGGCCGCGTCCGCGTCGCCGACGGGCAGCACGTAGACGCCACGGGCAGCGGGCGCGGGGGGCTTGCCCCTGCGGCCGCCCGCCCCCGGCCCGCGCCCCTGAGGCGCATCCCTGGGCACCGCGGGCGCCGTCCACACGCCGAAGTCCCGCTGGTACTGAGTGAGCGGCACGTCCCGGCCGGGGGCCCGGTCGCCTGCCGGGGACTGGCCCCTGCGCGAGGCGGCGCCGCCCGGGCCGGGCTCCTCGTTCTCGAGGTCCGAGTAGCCGTGCAGGGTCAGCGGCACAGCCACGTCGGAGCGGTCCAGCTGGTTCCAGCGCCGCGCCAGGCAGCACAGGCGGCTGATGCAGGGCCACGCCATGCCGGCCCCGGCGCCCGCAGCTCGGCTCCCCGCACTCCCGGCCGCGCCGCCCCCGCCCGGCGTCCCCGCCCCCGCGGCCCTCCCCGCGCCGCCGCAGCGCCGCCCCTGGCCTGGGAGTGGGGGGACACCCCGGGAGCCGCGGACTCGCTGGCAGCACCGCGTGGCCGGGCCGGCTGCGAGCGGCTGGAGCGGGACACCAGCCGGAAAGCGGGGACAGGGGAAAGATTGCAGTCACCAGGGAGCACCTGAAACGGCCTGCAGCCATTTACAAGTATCCAACTTGAAGGATGTCTCATTAGGAATCCCACGTTCCCCAAATGTTTCTTATAAATCGACCCGGCTTCGCAGAGGCCGAGGGCCAGATGGCGACAATTCCTAGCTAATCGCCCTCGGCCAGCAGCCAGACGCAATCAGCCGGCCGCGTCCGGGAGGGTCTCTGCTTGGTTGCCGCCGGGCGACTGGTGCATTTGTGCTAGGGCTGCACTGCGGGGACCCAGTGGGCACGAAGGGAGGTGCAGCCAGGAGGGTATCAGAGGGAACACCGGGCCATGCTTCCCAAAGAACACGAGTTTGAATCAGCCTGTTAGTCATCGCCTATTTGCCTCTCCGATGCTAGTCGTGACGACTAGTCGTGATGCTAGTTCTGACAACCAATCCAGTTTTCATTAAGAATTGGCGTTAGAGGCCGGGCGCGGTGGCTCACGCCTGTAATCCTAGCACTCTGGGAGGCCGAGGCGGGAGGATCGTTTGAGCTCAAGAGTTCGAGACCAGCCTGAGCAAGAGTGAGACTACTATAAATAGAAAGAAATTAGCCAAACAACTAAAAATAGAAAAAAGTAGCCGGGAATGGTGGCGTGTGTCTGTAGTCCCACCTACCCGGGAGGCTGAGGCAGAAGGATTGCTTGAGCCCAGGAGTTTGAGGTTGCTGTGAGCTAGGCTGACGCCATGGCACTCTGGCCCAGGCAACAGAGTGAGACTCTGTCTCAAAAAAAAAAAAAAAAAAGAATTGGCGTTAGCAACCAACTGATCTTTCCCTGGTTCTAAAATCCCAAACTTTGAAGCATGGCCCCAAAGGCTTAAGCTTTATAAAGCTGTCACAAAACTTTGGCCACTGTGCTATAAAGTTCCTTTCCCTCCTGTGCATGCATTACTTTTAATGCAAAGCTACGTTTGAATAATCCTCCAGATTAAAGGTCAGTCTGTTTAATGCAGGACAGGGTATCAGAAACGACTCCCTGACCACCCTCGAAAGGCTTTGAGTATTTGACACATGCACTCAATATGCACTGCAGACCAACTACTAATAACACTATTGTAACGACATGAATGACCCAGAGCTCCATCTCTAGGCTACACTAGGAAGGTATCCAGTCAGCACCTCAGAGGAAAGGACTGCAGTACAGCCCTGGCCAGCCAGAACACAAACTCATCTCCCAAAACATTGCTGGTCTTAGTTTAAAGTCATATCAAAGTGTCGGCAGCAGGTCAGCTGAGCAGGCCAGGTGCTGACCTGGCAGGCAGCAGGAGGGAAGCCAGGTGCACGGTGAAGACACCGGAAGGCGACACACCAGCGCTGCAGGTCCAGAACAAGCTGCCTTTGTCTGTAAACTGGGTGTGCCCGGGCCCTGGGTTAGCCAGCCTGGCAGATGATGCTTGGTGACTGAAATACTCTGCTTTGCAGGAAAAAAAGAGCAGCTCTCTTTTTATTGCTTCTTTCGTCAAACTATGTGTGAGGAATAACGCTGGGTGCCTTCAGGAGGTTTAGTGTGATGGCAACAGACACGGAAAAACGTCTAATAGGACTGATAAAGCCAGGACAGTGTGAGGAGGGACAAGGGACAGGGAAGGCTGCACTTGCCACCTGTCACAAGGGAAAGTGGTTGAACTGGTGGGAAGGCGGGGCACAGGGATGAGGGTTCTGCCAGAGGTAGCGGAGACCAAACCATGGAGGGCCTTGGTGGCCACACTAAGGAGCTTAAAAGTTTTTCATAAGTGACAACATGGAATGACAAGTGTTTTTAGCACGCTGGCAGCCACGTGAAGAAGTACAAGGACACCTTAGAGACCAGCTGGAAGAACAGTCCTCACAGTCCAGGGACTGGGGACATGAGGGACGACACTAAGGCACAGGCACTGGGTGTGGAGAGGAGGGGCTGGATTCTGGAAGGAAGAGGCCAGATAGGGAAATCTAGAACGGCTCCTGGTTTCTGGCTTCAGTGATTGGAGACATCACTCCTTAAGCCAAGAGTGATATTTGAGGTACAGTGCAGTGGGGTCCCAGCACCTGGAACCACATGCGCATTGCAGTAGATACATTTACTAAATTACGGTCCAGAGACATTCAGTGGGCCTGGAGCGGAGAAAGCACCCCAACACAGACAACTGAAGCCACAGCAGGTGCACCCACTTGAGAAGTGCATGCAGAATGAGGCAAGACAATGGCCAAGGGTGCATTCCTGGGGACCCCACACTTAAAAAGCCCCCGAGTGAGGGACAGATGGCCTTGGTGGCAGTGGTCCAGTGTCAGCAGGGAAGCCAAGATGAGAAAATAGAATACCCTGGTGGGCAACTAGGCCAGTGGGCCCATTGCCAAAGCCGGGAACAGCAAGGCTTGTGCAGCCAGAGCGAGGCTCTCATCTCCCAAGGCCACTCCCGGGGAAAATGGTACTTGGTGGTACAGAGGCTCCAGCATAAAGGATTTTATAGACAGGGAAGTGCTTCAGGGACTTCTAAACACTCCTCTATCACAAAGCAGGGACAGAAGAAATGTCTTCATTGCCTCTTCCCCTGCTCTGCCCAAAGCAAAATATGAATTTAATTTTGGACCCTATGGGGACTGTCCATGTGAACTCAGCCTCCAATCCCATCTCTGGAAAACATATCTTGCCTCATCTCTACGTCACAGGGTTGTTGGCATGACACATTCAGAAATGTTAGAGCAGCCGGGCGCAGTGGGTGGCTCACACCTGTAATCCCAGCACTTTGGGAGGCTGAGGAGGGAGGATCACTTGAGCCCAGGAGTTGGAGGTTACAGTGACCTATGATCACTCCACTACACTTCAGCCTGGGCAACACAGTGAGACCCTGCCTGTCTCCCAAAAAAAAAAGAATGTCAGGGTCTCTCCTTGCAGCAGCTGCACAAGAGCAGTGGGAGCTGTGGTGGAGGGAGTCATGGCAGGACAAGCATTTAGAAAATTTCTTCTGCTTTTTGACCGAGTATGGGTTGGAAGGAGTATAGGGGAAACTAACCGAAGGAGGCATTATCCTCCAGAAAAATCTCAAGGAAAAGTATTGCAAGCAACAATAGTGGCTGCTGGATTGGGCTCTAAAGGAAAGGGTGGAGAGATGCAACCAGTCAGTGTGAAAGTTGGAGATAAAGTTCTTTTCCCAGCATGTGGAGGCACCAAAGTCGTTCTAGATGACAAGTATTATTTCTTATTTAGAGATGGTGACATTCTTCGAAAGTATGCGGACTGAAATAAATCACTATTGAAATGGCATCGACACGGAGCTGCCCATTCCCCTGAAGTTCTGAAATCTCTCACCATGTACATTTCCATGTCTCTTTTGTAATAAACTAACGATACCTAAACTGCTGACATCCAGTGTCTAAAATCTAGTTTCACTGCAGTGATACAAACATTTCCAAATAAAAATATGTAAATAAAAAAAAAAGAAAAATGTCAGAGCCAGGCAGTGTGACCTTGGGCGGTGCTCCCATCTCACCTCCCCTGTTTCCTTACTGGCAAAATGAGGGCTGGATTACGACATTTCTCTCTCCTAGAAGTGATACTAGTTTAGCATAGAATCGTGTGCCCGGCAAGAATAACTGGAACTTCACAGTAGAGACGAGTCCAGCTGGGTGGAAACGGGTAGGAAGAACTGCCGAATGCTGGGCAATTTCTGTGCTGCTGGGCGTGTGCTGCCGTCCGGTTCCCCACCTGGGGAGGTGGGACGACTCGCACGCCGTTTCGCCAAGCCCAGCGCTCAGATCGCCGGTGGTGCGCAAGCTGAGGTGAACTGACCAGACACGGCTCACATCTGGGCCTTCGCTCCCCCTCAGTGCAAAGGCGCAAGATTTGCTATAACATTTTCTGACCACCAAAAGACTGAAAACTCTCCTGTAAATCCTTTCAAGAAAAAGAAACTCTCAAATCGCATTTCTAGACATAATTCTCAATCGTGAAGACGTCGAGTTCTACTATAGAGAGGCTGTGATGATGACCACGGTGTGCTATTTCAGTAAGATTTTTCAATTGGAATGTACATTTTGAGACATAAGATGCAATTTGGCTCAGATTCACTTCTGAATTTATCCAAGTCACTTCCTTCTACTTCTTAATTTATCTACAATTTTAACCTAGAAAGCAAAACTTAAAAATAGCTTTTTGTATATGCCACTCACTGCCAGAAATCATTACCTTTCTTGGGAAAATTTAGAAAATACTGCAGCTGTTACTTCAGATCGTGCCAGAGAGAAGATACTGTGCCTTTTTTGGAGGGCGGGGGGGTGGAGGGTCTTCTGGTGAGGACTGGAAAACCTGCTAGACAGATTCCCAAGGAGCTGTAACACCGGGAAAGGGGTAGGTGAGGACTGAGGTGCTGAGAGCCCGTGGACAAACGCCAGCACCTCAGCGTTTTGATCAGGCCTTTCACCGTGCACTCTGCCCAGGTCCCCGGCTCAAACTATGTCAATGTAACAACCAAAAGCAAGATGCCAGAGAAGCATTCGTGCTCTTAAAGAGAAAACACACACCCTCTGCTTACAAACTAGAGATATAAACCTTTATTTCCAACTTTGTCATAATTCACTTTCTAGTAAGACATGGACTGGGGGACACAGTTTAAATTGCTGGGAGGCCAGGTGCCGGTGTCTTCCAAGCAGGAGCACAGATGTGGTCACTCCAGGGCCCAGGTGCTCCTGGGGGCTCCCAGGCAGCACAGCCCGGATGCACCAGTACTGTCCAACCCCAGTTTCACTTAGAGCCACCTCCTTTTTTGGGGCCATTAGTCCTCATTTCATGCCAGATTTTCACTAGAGGCTCCCTGTTCTTCCAAATGAGTTCATGACCATAAGTAACATACCATCTGGAGAAAAAAACAAACCAGGTCCGACATTTAAATAGTGTAACATACAAATGGTAAGTACTATGATGATATCAAGTTGACATTTTTAAAATCGAATGCCACTGTCATTTTACTATGTAGCTTATTAAAACAACCAACTTATTTCATGTAGATAAATGATTTAGCTTTAATATATAGAGTATGTAAAAGTTCTAAGTAGGATTTGATGATGGCTGAATGCTCTGAAATGTGTCAGTGGTTCACATATACTTTATTCACCACTACCCTGCAAGTTAAGTATCACTTTTCCCATTATACACATGAGGAAACCAAGTCTGAAGGAAAGTAATCTGCCCAAGGACTCACCCACAGGCCAGCCTGACTGGATGTTCTGAAATGTCACACAGGACTTGCTAATGATGGGTGCAACAGCTTGCACGCCTCCTGACAGCTTCCAGCCAGCTACACAAAGGGTGGGCTGCTCGTCTACGTTCTGCCCACCTTTTGAGATGAACAGTTCCGATCCCCCTTCTCCTGTTCAAAACTGTCTAAAAGCAGCATGAAGCAATGAGCCAAGACGGCAGAAGCGCTGAGAGGTTTAGTAAATTCACTGGCTCAGTCTCCACAACTAGGAATCACTAGACTGAAACTAGAACCCAAAACTGACTCCGAAGCCTGTGCTCCAACCAGTGTGCGTTTAGGGAGCATCTCCCATGAGCCGAGACTGAGGGCCTGTCTTTCAGGCGCCCGGCTCTCTACCCAAGGGCAGCACAGGCTGCAAGCGGAACTTAGGCGGCACCCACCTCCCCTCAAGGACAGGGTGGAGGCTGGAAAGGCTTCCCAGAGGACAAGGGGTTGATTGGAATGGCAGTTAATGAAAGCTTTTATTATGGAAATCTTCATTTTTGTCCTGGTGTTCCCAAGCAGATTTCATGTTCCCAGAGGCAGAGACTAGATTTTGTTGATCTTGCATCTCCCAGAGCATTGAAAAATGCTCTGTTTGACTTCGATTGTATAGCTGTTAAATGTTTTAACATTTTTTAAATGTTCTAAACATGTATTTTTTTTATTTTGAAGGGATTTAGGGCAGGCACAATGGCTCACGCCTTTAAGTCTAGCACTTTGGGAGGCTGAGGTGGGAGGATTGCTTAAGGCCAGCCTAGGCAACATAGTGAGACCTCATCTCTACCAAAAAAAATATTTGTACCTGAAACTTAATATTCAGTAAATATAATTAAATTCTGATTATGAAAATAGTTACCATTAAAATCTTGAAAAATAAAGAAAATCCCAAAGAAAATATTCAGTAAATTTATAGAAAAAGGCATTTAAAAAATGCAAATTAATTAACAGGCCTGTAACAAAATTCTTTGTGCTTACAGTAAAATTATCTGGTGAATTTAGAACAAGATAAAAAGGATCACCCTAAGATTCAAATGCAATTGTAAAAATTCTCACAAGAAATGAATCACTAGTCAGGAACTCTCTCATTAATAAAGTGTCTTCCCAAATCTTTTTTTTTTTTTTTTTTGAGACATAGTCTCACTCTGTTGTCTGGGCTAGAGTGCCATGGCATCAGCCTAGCTCATAGCAACCTCAAACTCCTGGGCTCAAGCAGTCCTTCTGCCTCAGCCTCCTGAGTAGCTGGGACTACAGACATGCGCCACCATGCCCGGCTAATTTTTTCTATATAGATTTTTAGTTGTCCAAGTAATTTTTTTCTATTTTTAGTAGAGAGGGGGTCTCGCTCTTGCTCAGGCTGGTCTCGAACTCCAGAGCTCAAACGATCCACCCGCCTCCTCGGCCTCCCAGAGTGCTAGGATTACAGGCATAAGCCACCGCGCCCGGGCCCTAATTTTTTTTTTTTTAGACAGAGTCTGGCTCCATTGCCCTGGGTAGAGTGCAGTGGTGTCATCATAGCTCACAGCAACCTCAAACTCCTGTGCTTAAGGGATTGTCCTACCTCAGCCTCCTGAGAAGCTGGGACTACAGGTGTGCGCCATGACACCCGGCTAATTTTTCTATTTTTAGTAGAGAAGGGGTTTTACTCCTGCTCAGGCTGGTCTCGAACTCCCCACATAAAGCGACCCTCCTACTCGGCCTCCCAGAGTGCTAGGATTACCTGCATTTGCCACCACACTCGGCCCTTCCCAAATCTTTTAAACGTACTTATTTCAAGCAAAGAGTCAAACACTTTAATCTTACAGGTATACTGTTCAGATTTTACTTGTAAATCCAAATGTAATTGGTTGTTTGGCTAAACTAAAATTAGCAATACTTCGAAATGACTAATGTCAGAGGGACCCCTTTCTGCAGCAGCAGCAGCCTAACAATCCAGTGCTTAGTCCAGCTCTGCAATTATTAGCTGTGTGACCTTGGACAAGTTACTTTCTTTAAGGGGTTTCCTTATCTGTAAAATGCAATACTTCACAGGGTTGTAAGAATATTAAATCAGCCCTTCCCTCATAGAATTCTACGAGAATCAAAGTCCTTAGGATAGGCACACAGCAAACATTCAACATGTGTTAGCTATTATTATTGCAACACTATAACAGGAAGACTGTAAGATTTGGTCAGAAACAAAGTCAGGGAAATGTGCAAGTGGATACTAAAGGAATCTTTACCATCAACAAAATCAGGGCACTTTAACTAAAAAAAAAAATTTAGATTTCTAAATCTAGATTAAAGATGTTAGAAAAGATGAATTCTGGATATGACTGAGATCTAGTAAATGAAAAGGAGTTGAAATTAGAAACAGCAAAGAGAAAGGATTCCTCTGCCTTTCAGATCCCGGACTTTAAAATGCATTTGATCCAATTATTTTCAGAATGGAAAAAAGTCATCGAATTATAGTTCAGAAGAATAAAAGCCTGCTGGGGAGAAGACCCTTGAAGTATACATGGAAGGATCTAGATAAATTTAGAGCTCATAAAGCAGAACCCCTTTTCGTAAGTCTTTGTGTATCTCATATGGTAATATCAGGTCAGTTTCTACTATTTATAATGTGCTGCTGTTAAAGCTAGAACTCACATATGCTATTCTTTAATCATCACCGAAAATTATAAATGGCATAATGGCATTTAGTCCTGCCGCCTACTGGGCAAAACTGCTTAACTTAGAATAGATTTTTCTATTTTTTTAATTAAATAGGGGGCAGAGGGAGAGACGGGTGACCCGAGGAAGCAGATTAGCAATCAATTTTTAATTAGAAAACCTAAGTTTCCCACTGTCCTGAAACAAAGTAAAAACCAAGTAAGGTCAAAAGGCAACATTTATGCAAGAAAAATAGGCCATTGGGGATCCAGCACATCAGACAGCAACAGCTCTGCTGAAGGGGCATGGTCAGATGGGCTCTAGGAGTCCTGAGGATGTTTCCACCATAGAGTTGCTTCTAAACTACTAGGTTTGAAGCAAAATCCTGTTGTCTGAAGCACAAATAGAAGCTCTTGTAACCACAGTGCCAGCTGTATTCAATATGGTGTGATGGGGGCGGGAAGGGCTCTGGGTCTGGCTTTAAATCTCTGCTATTTAAGAGTTGCTTGGTGTGGGGAAGTTCACTTCTAAGCCTCGGTTTCCCATCAGTAAAATGGGAGTAATAACAGTATAATGCAAGGTAACTAGCTTGGTGCCTGAATATAACACATGCTCAGTAAGTGGTCCACGTTGGCTTATGTCCCTGGCTTCTACTCCAGTCACGCGCAGCTTTCGCCCACATTCAATGCAGGCAGAGAAATGGTGCCACCAACTCAGCGTGTCTGCATGGCACTGGTGAGACAGAGGTCAGTGGCAGCAGGGTGGGACGCCAGGCAAGAACGCCTGAGTGGGGGGGGGGGGATGACAAGACAGACTGGGGGCCATGCAGCAGTCTCTAAGAAGGGCTAGGAATGATGACAGGTCAGGAACTGGGGTGACTTAAGCTAAGCTTAAGGGTAAGCAAAACACAGACTTTCCTTCTACAAATGACCAAGGCAGGGGCAGGGCTGATAGTCTCACATCCCACCTCACCTGGTGAAACTAGGCAAGGCCAAAAGCATGCCATGTTGAGGTTTCTTCACACTCCCAACCCTACCTGTTCCTGCTTCCATCACACGGCTAAGTGTCTGACTCTGCCTTCCAGAGGGGGCAGAGGGAGAGACGGGTGACCCGAGGAAGCAGATTAGCAATCAATTTGCTCAAACTTACATTCCAAAGAGAGCTCCCCCAAGATGTGCTGCATGATCAAAAAATTTCCATCCCAGGATCATCCCCACTGTATCCATGGCAATAATGGCTTTCAGGGCCTGAAAGACAGCAAGAGAGAACAGAAGTGGTACGACTTTGATTTCCCTATTACTGACATTTCTAACGTAAGGGCAAGAATTCGGTCAACGTAGAAACATCACCACTGTCTCTAGAACTTCACTTCATAAAAATACTTACATTCCCTGCTGTGAAGGTGAACATCGGAAGGAAGATAATGGCGAGCCTCCCTTCTGGGATCTTAGTGCAGACAGCTGCGAGGACGGTCATGATTGCACCAGACTGCAAAGTAACACAGTGAGGACAACAGGAAACTCAATGTGCAACTGCTTAGTGGCTACAATGTCTAAAGGAGTGGCACTTTTTCTTAAAAGTTTGTATGCCACATGTTTCTAGGTGAGCACAAAGCTTAAAAGCTTTCAGTTACAAATGTACACAATATCAGGCAAAGGGGTGCCAGGTCCCTCACACGGTAATTGGAAGACTGAACTTTCATTACAGGCCAACAAGATGTGTAACAACCAGCATGTGAGTGCTTCCTGAACTTCAAGGATAGCACTAAGTGCATCACAAGCATCATTTCCTATACTGTCTAAGAAAGAACTTCTCAAACTTCTCCAACAAAGCTCCTCCAACTGGAGAGAGTGAGCATGAATTTGCCCAAAGAAACCCACATACATGGAATTTCTTTCCTTCAAATACTTGCATCCTACACGTAGTGTCATAGGCACTACGCTAGATGCTAGGGATACAGAGGAACAAGACCTACAGTCTCTGCCTTCATGGAGCTCATTGCATGACAAGAGAGACATGTAACAGAGACAAGTAAGTAAAAACAACAAAATATGGTGAGTTACAATGAGGAAGTACACCATGCTATGACAGTACATGGAAGGGAGAGCTAATGTCAGCACAAGGCAAGTAAGTGACAGCAAGCTTTGCATGGAAGGGTGACCAGGTGCTGGCCAGGTAAAGGAGGAAGAGAAGGGAAGAGTGTTCTAGGCAAAAGAACAGCATAAACCAAGGCTGGAGGTCAATGAGCACAGCATGGTGGAGAAGCACAAAGAAGTGAGTGTGGCTTGAGTGTGGAGTGCGGCTGATGAACAGGCAGAGAGTGAAGGGAGGCAGGAGCTCTAACTTAGTTTGTTCTCTACCCAATTTCATAGCAGAGAAAATCTTAGTCACCTATTAAAAATAATAAAACTCCCATGAAGGACATTCTACAAAATACCTTCCTGCCATTCTTCAAAATTATCAAGGTCGTGAAGGACGAGGAAAGACTGAGAAACTGTCACAGATTGGAGGAGACTAAAAAGGCAGCATAATTAGAGGCAATGTAGCATACTATATAAAAGGATATGGGAAGACTGGGGAAATCCCAATATAGTCTGTAGTTAATGGTACTAATTCCATGTTAATTTCCTAGATTTGGTAGGTGTGGTGGGTCACACCCCATAATCCCAGCACTTTGGGAGGCTGAGGCAGGAGGATCGCTTAAGGCCAGGAGTTCAAGATCTGCCTGGGCAACATAGCAAGACCCATCTCTACAAAAAATAGAAAAATTAGCCAGGCATGGTGGCATGCACCTGTAGTCCCAGCTACTCAGGAGGCTGAAGCAGGAGGATCACTTGAGCCCAGGAGTTTGAATCTGCAGTGAGCTGTGATCATGCGACTACACCCCAGTGTGGGCAGTACAGTGAGACCTTGTCTCTAAAAAAAAAAAAAAAAAAAAAAAAATTCCTAGATTTGATAAGTGAGCCATGGTTATGGAAGATGTTAACATTAGGGAAAGCTAGTAAGATGTAATTGCACCCTTTACCCTTGCAACAGCCATCATAGTAAAATCAATTCAAACTAGAATAATCAATGAATGCTATTTCAAGGTAGGTTGGGGGGGAAGCTAATGAACAGAATGATTACATAATTTCAAAGTATCTTGTCATAAATTATTAATTTACAAAGGGAAAATACATTTATAGCAGAGAAGCTGGACAACACTTTAATCATTGACCAAAGTTATCCCCACCAGTCAGGGGCAAATAGACATCGTGTGCCTCTAGCTGTGATATCTGAGGACAAAATATCACTTATGTAACGTTCCAACCAAACGCACATAATCTGAATCTAATCATGAGGAAAGAGACAAACCCAGCTGACAAACATTCTATAAAATAACTGGCCTGCATTGTTGAAACTGTTGATGGCATAAAAAACAAAGAAAGGCTGTGGTAATGTTCCAGCTTTTAGGAGACCAAAGAGACATGTCAACTAAATGCAATATATGATCTTAGGGGAGAAAGTAACTATAAAGGACATTATTGGGACAACTGACAAAATTGGAATACAATCTGCAGATTAAATGAAAGTGTATCAATGTTAAATTTCTTAAGTATGATAACTGCACTACAGAACATATAAGGATGTTCATGTTCTTAGGAAATACATACTGAAGTATTTAGGGGCAAAAGGGCATAATGCATGCAACCTATTTTCAAATGATTCAGAAAAAGAAGTATGGATATAGAGAGAAAATGATAAATGAAATGTGGCATATGTTACAAATCAGTGAATCTGGGTCAAGAATATTTTGGAGTTCTTTTAAAGTGAAACACAGAACTAAGTGTAAAACCTAAAATAAAAAACCTTCTGGATGAAAACATGGGAATAGCCAGGTATGGTGGAAGGATGGCTTGAGCTCAGGAGTTCAAGACCAGCCTGGGCAGCACAGCAAGGCCTCATTTCTTAACAACCACCACCCTCCCCACTCCCTCACCCCACCCCCGCCAAAAAAAAAAAAAAAAAAAAAAAAATCTCTGTGACCTTGGATTAGGCAAAAATTCTCTAAGTATGACACCAAAAGCATGATCCATAAGATTGGACTTCATATAAATTAAAAACTTACACTGTTAAGACAAAAGACAATACACAGCCGAGAGAAAATATTTTCATGTCATAAAGTCTGATAAAGGACTTACATCCAGTATACATAAAGAACACTATAAATGTATTATAATAAGAAAACAATTCTTCAAAAATATGGGCAAAAGATTTGAAGAGACACTTCAAAGAAGATATATGGGTAGCAAATAAGCACCCATATATATTATATAAAGATGATCAATATCATTAGTCATTAGGAAAATAAAAATTAAAACTACAATGTGATATCACTATATACCTACTAGAAATTTAAGACTGACCATACCAAGTATTGGTGAAGATGTGAAGAAACTGGAATTCTCTCACATTGCTGGTGGGAAAGAATTATGAAATACTAGAAATAGAACCACTCTGGAAAAGAGTTTGGCAGTTCCTTAAGGTTTAACATATCTACCATATGCTCCAGCTATTCCACTCCTAGGTGTTTACTGAAGAGAAATGAAAATGTACTCTCATAATGCAGAATTAAAAAAAGCTGGGGGAAGAAATGAAAGCATATGGCCCGTACAAAGAGTTGTAAACAAATGTTCACGGCTGGGTTTTTTTGTAATAGCCAAAAAACTGGAAACAACCGTCTATTATCAAGTGAATGGATAAACACAATATAGCATATCCATATAATGGACTATTATTTCTTAATATAAAGGAATAAATTATCAATCTACACAACATAGATGAATATCAAAATAATTATATGGAATAAATGAAGCCGGGACAACAACAACAAAAAGGAGCTCATGCTGTATGATTGCATTTGCAAACTGATTTACAGAAAGTAGGGAAGTTGTTGCCTGGGGATGAGGAGAGGCAAGAAGGAGTGACTACAAAGGAGCATCGGAAACTTTGGGGATGATGAGTATGTTCATGATCTTGAGTGTGGTGGTTTCACAGGTGTGTACATGTCACAACTTACCAAATTATATACTTTAAATTTGCGCAGTTTTTAAAATGTTAATTAGTAAACCTGAGTTACTTGTTTTTTTAAAAAAAAGACTACATGGGAATCCTTTGCACCATTTCCTGCAACTTTTCTGTAAGTTTTAAATTATTTACAAATGGGATGTTTAAAAAAAAAAAAGACTTTAAAAGGACTTTAAAAGGAGCCCCTACAATTGAGGAGTCCTATCTTTTCATATTTAAACAGGTTATTTTTGGAAAATAGCATCTACCTCTCTTAATCACCGTTTTCTTTTTTCTCTTTTGATACGAGGTCTCTCTATGTTGCTCAGGCTAGTCTCAAACTCCTGGCCTCAAGGGTTTCTCCTGCCTTAGCCTCCTCAGTAGCTGGAACTGCAGGTGCACACCACCACGCCTGGCCCACAACTTGTTTTTTGACAAATGTTTACGCTTACTCCCATTGAAATAAAAACACTCAATGGATGGGCTCAAAAGCAGAATGGAAAGGACAGAAAAAATAATCAGTGAACCTGAAGACAGAAAAAAAAAAAAATTACCCAATCTAAAAAGAGAAAGAAAATGCTTAAAAAATTTACAGAGCCTCAGGGAACCGTGTGACTATTAACAAATGATCTAAGTCCAGAAGGAGTCCCAGAAGGAGAGAAGAAAGAGGCGGAGCTGAAAAATATTCAAAAAAATAATGGTTAATTTCCCAAAAGACATAAACCTACATATCCTAGAAGCTGAGTGAACTCCAAACAGGATAAATGCAAAGACATTAATGACAAGACACACCATAGTCAAACTTCTGAAACTAAAGACAAAGAAAAAAATCTTGAAAGCAGTGAGAGCAATGACACCTTACTTACAGGGGAACAGCTATTTGAATGACAAAGGATTTCTCATCAGACACCATGGATGCCAAAAGGAAGTGGCACATTATTTTTCGAGGGCTGAAAAAATTAACTATCAGCCCAGAATTTTATATCCAGTGAAAATATCCTTAAGAAATGAAGGAGAAAGCATGATATTGAAAGAAAGTTACCTACATAAAAGAATGGCTAAAGAAACAGAAAGAAAATGATAAAAGGAGAAATCTTGGAACATCAGGAAGAACGTACAATGGAGAAAGTAAAAATACACATAAATACAGTAGACTTTCCTTCTCCCTTTGAATTTTCTAAATTATGCCTAATGGTTGAAGCAAAAATTATAACAGTGACTGATAATATATTAATATAGTAAATATTTAAAACAATTATAATTTGGGGAAGGCATAGGAATGTAAAGGGAGGAAAGGTTTCTATATTTACACTGGTAAAATGACACCATCACTGATGGTGAGAAATGATGTATATAGAATACAGCACCTACTGTAGTCACTAAAAAAGCCATGCAAAGAGAGAGACTACTTCAAAGCACTACAGATAAATTAAAATAGAATAAGAAATGAATCTGCTCTAGTGACCATTTTATTTTACTTTAACCTTATAAGGAAAAGACTAAGGACACTTTCCTAATTTAGCAAGAGAATTCAGTTTATGTACAGGTTAGGTCAATTACAATTAAATCAAGGAAGTCATAGCAAACAAGTCATTGTAATGGTGGTGAGCAAATTCAGCCTAGGAGAAATCATTTACAACTTCAAGTAAAAAGATTTTCTCTAACAAACATTTTAAAAAATGCTGTTTCCTACAACAAACATTTGATAATCTTTGCCATTTTGAGATTAAGGGTTACAATTCACAAAAAATAAATTTTTGCTCAGGCTGGTCTTGAACTCCTATCCTCAGGCAATCCTCCCACCTCAGCCTCCCAAAGTGCTAGGATTATAGGCATGAGCCACTGTGCCCAGCACAAAATAAATTTTTGAAAAGCAGAGTATTAGAGAAAAGCTTCCTGCTAATAACTAGTAAGAAACTAATTTTGTGATTAGATTCAGAATATGCATAGATCTAACTAAACAAAACCCTTACCAAAACTAGTCAGTATTCTTGATCCCTAATGCCAACGTAGCAATTGACATCTTCATCATCATATAACATCTTATTAAGCCAATAAGATCAATAGTTAATATTTTGTAATACAATTTTGTCAATAGTATTTCCTCCAGATTTCTCATTAAAATGCCATTAGAGCTGGTGATTTAATTTTCTTTAATTTTAATCAAGGATGAATTAAAGTATTTGGGGATAATAATTTCATCCTACCATGGCTCTATAGGATTTTGGTGACTGAGTAAAACTACCACCTCCACATTTCTTACTATGTGCTCCTTACTGTGCCAAGCACTCTAAACATACTTGTATTGCAAATCAGAAATACACAGATAGTGTTACCCATTTTATATGGGGAAACTGTGGTTCAGAGAAGTTCAGTAATATATCCTGGAAATCACAGGTAAGTGGCAGAGCTGGGATTCAACCCCACTCTAATTCTAAATACCACACTGCCATGCTCTATTAATGTGGGACTTCAGTTTCTTATTTGTAAAATAAGAATAAGAGTAGTCCATCAAAATGCCCTCCCAGATCCTTTCAGCTAATAAGATAAGTCTCCCCACCCTCTGAGCC
>NW_012133858.1:19680975-19698025 GCF_000956105.1 Propithecus coquereli | reverse complement strand
TCTGTAAGATGTCAGTTAACAGTAGAATGAAAGGTAGATGAGAACTCTTTATATTAATTTTGCAACTTTCTTATAAGTTATTTCAAAATAAACTTAAAAGTTAAAATGTTAAAAATTTAAATTAGAAAATACTTACTGCACCAAGTGATGGTCCATATCTTCCTGTGGCAACTTTACACACGTAACTGACAAAATTCGAAATAACACCTGAGAAATAAGTCACATTTCAGTAATTTAAGTGAGGTATAAAAATGGTTTCCATTTCTGCTGTTCACTCTACCCAAATTAAGTGTCAGGTCTCTATCTGGATCACTATAAGGGCGTAGGCATCAATACTTATCCTGCCTATCACTTCAGCTATTTACAGGGAAAGAAAGTCTGACCCACTCTATGACTTGCTGAATGACACAGAGTCATTCACTTTCCCTCTCAGTTATTTTCTTCAACTGTAATATAAAGAAAGGAGACTAGTTCCCAAACTCATCAACTATCTCAAAGTCCTCGGGGCTGTACTCCGGATATACTAAATCAGAATCTCTGGGGCAGGATACTAGGCTAGATGATCCTTTAGGTCCCTTTGGCTCCAATGTCATTGAGTTAATGTGGCTCATTTTAAAAAAACAACTTTCTATGGAGTAGGAAGTGATGGCATCTGAAACAGACCCTCTGGACCTACAATGACACAACTAGTGCTTGGGGAAGGAACTATATGCTTATCTTACAAGCCAACGATATTGCTCAGCTTCTACTTTTTACATACACTAGATACACATAAGTATTCAATAAACACTGATTAAGCGTCTACTCTGGGCCTTGTGGTAGATGAGAGGATAACTGCTTTTCTGCACTACAGCACACTGCCAGATATACTATTTTTTAATGTAGAGATTTTAGAAATAAATTTTTATATTTTATTGTTTTAATTAAGTAAATTTGGCAGAAAAGCAAGTAAAGTTTGATCAATTGTCAACTTAGCAGCATCTAGGGACCTGGAATCGTGCACTGTAATTTCCTAATTGAAATAAGAAAATGATGCCACCTCCAAGGCCACGACTAGGAAATAGTTCCACGCCAATATAAATTCTTGCAGAACAGACGGAACAAATTCATTCTTGATAATCATACCACCCTGAACGCACCTGATCTTGTCTGAGCTCAGAAGCTAAGCACAGTCGGGCCTGGTTAGTACTTGGATGGGAGACAATCTATTGGAAAGCTCTGATCTAAAACCTCTGGAAACTGAACACACGGGGAAATGAGTTTGCTTAAGGCTATTTAACAAAGATCCAGATACTTGAGACAGCCAGGAAGTTGGGAACCACTATCTATAAAATGGTGGGTCTGAGCTAAAGAAATCAAGGTCTAGTGGGACAAAAATGACATGCTTAAATTCTACACGAACTCCTAACTCTTGTTTATCCTAATTTAAAACTAAGCATGGCCGGGTGCGGTGGCTCACGCCTGTAATCCTAGCACTCTGGGAGGCCGAGGCGGGCAGATTGTTTGAGCTCAGGAGTTCAAGACCAGCCTGAGCAAGAGCAAGACCCCATCTCTACTAAAAATAGAAAGAAATTATCTGGACAACTAAAAATATATAGAAAAAATTAGCTGGGCATGGTGGCGCATGCCTGTAGTCCCAGCTACTCGGGAGGCTGAGGCAGAAGGATTGCTTGAGCCCAGGAGTTTGAGGTTGCTGTAAGCTAGGCTAACGCCATGGCACTCTAGCCCGGGCAACAGAGTGAGACTCTGTCTCAAAAAAAAAAAAAAAAAAAAACCTAAGCATACCAAAATAATTCATGTAAAAGGCAGTCAGCAAAATGAGAAGAAAGACAACAGCTCCCCCAGTCTGTAGTTCCCTTGTCTACATACAACTTGAGAAACAAGTCCTGAGCACTTCCTGTGTGTAGAATATGGAGGTAAACGTTCCCTCAGTCCCTTCTGCAGACAGATGAGAGTACTTATGCCCCCAAAGGCCCTGAGATTAAAGCTTATTACCTGCAGACAGGTATACGGCCATGAACTGCTCTTGACCCAGAATGTTCACTATGCTGGAGGAGAAGCTCCACAAAACATACATATTTGCTGCCATGTGAAGTAAGGAGAAATGGCTGAATGTTGAGAGCAACATTGGAGAACAAAGGACCTCTACAAGAGAGAAAAGCACAGTCTGGTAATCATGGAGTATATAGCCAGTAAAAATTATCTATTTTAAACTTTTATTATTGGCTGGGCGCGGTGGCTCATGCCTGTAATCCTAGCACTCTGGGAGGCCGAGGCAGGAGGATTGCTTGAGCTCAGGAGTTCAAGATCAGCCTGAGCAAGAGCGAGACCCTGTCTCTACTATAAAAAAAATTAGCTGGGTGTGGTGGCATGCGCCTAAAGTCCCAGCTACTCCGGGGGCTGAGGCAGGAGGGTCCCTTGAACCCAGGAGTTTGAGGTTGCTGTGAGCTAGGATGATGCCACGGCACTCTAGCCGGGGCAACAGAGTGAGACTCTGTCTAAAAAAAAAAAAAAAAAAAAAAAAACACCAAAAAAAATAGACTTTTATTATTATTATAAAACAAATCAAACATGGGAAATAAAACTAGAACCAGCTAAAAGCTTAAATAAGACAGTTTAAGACAGCATTTTTCAAAGGGGTAAAAGCTTTCTCAATAAGTCTCTTTTCTACTTAGTAAGCAACCAATAAAAATTTTCAGTTCAATGAAAGCCACTGTCCTTATGGCAAAAGTTAGGAGAAAGAATGAGTAAATTATTTTAATTATAGATAAAAAGTTGTATATATTAATAATATTCTCCTCAAAGAATAAACTTGTAGTGATCAGACCTTAATTCATTAAAAAATATTTAGATTCTAATATGTACCTTAGTATGTGTACCTTACTATGTACAAGGTACATATTAGGCACCTGCAATACAGCATTAAGAGAGACGAGCTTTCTGTCCACAAGCAGTTTACAGCCCATCCTCCAGATTTTGCTTGTAATTACTGACAAATAATTCATCTTTTTTATAGCCTTTCAATGAACATAAAGCATATTTCTTTCATATTATCTCTACCTCAAAATAAAATCACACAAGTTAGACTTACTTGAGGCTGGATTGGATGTGAAATATCTGATCATTGTCCTCTGTAGAGAAGGGACTCTCCATAAACAGAATACAAAGACATTTGCAGCTATGATACCTATGAAATAAATATTTATAATTTGGGGAGAGTAAAAAGAAGAGTAAAGACAGTTTGATCTAAAGTCCACCTGAATAAGATTTTCTACCATAATTATATAAGAGTACTATATACTTTCGGGGTGGGAGGGGAACTAAGAAAAGTGAAATCAATACTTTTAAAGTACCAAAACTGTAAAGTCACAGAATTTCTGGAAAATTGCAAATGCTCTAGGACCTAACTTCCTTCACCTAGATCCATATTTTGCTTCTTCAGAACAGTTCAGTCTTCTTGATAATAATCATATCTATAATTATTTAATAATGGCCAAGCCAAAGATAGAAGTAATATACAGAATTAAGTTCTCTGGCCAAGACTAGAAAAGCTAACATCACTTCTTTTACTTCAGGGAGTGGTATGCTTCTTAAACTCATTGCTGGCTCATGGAAGGATCTGTGGATCATCCGTGTAGATGGTCAACATGTTTGAGAAAAATACTCATTTGACAAGAATTCAGGGATAATCTGGAAGAATTTGCAACTGCTTTTGAAGTATGTTTACATGTGGGAGTTGGGTGACTGTTTCATTTTTCTGCAAGTACCTGATGTTGCTAGTACTATAAGTAAATTCAGTAAGTTTATTTCACAACAGAATTAACTAGGCACATTTTAGGGAAGAAATTATTTCCGAAAAGCACATGCTGTAAAAAATACATTAGTTTTATGAATTGCCACAACTCCTTGCACATAGCAGGTATTCATCTACTTGTTGAATTAAAGGAATTTAAACATTTATTCCTCCAATCTCTTTAAGCAACAGGCAAGTGGCACTTTCAACTTCTTCAATGACAATAGGACTGATTTCAGCAACATTCTGGTAGGAGGATTTATTTCAGAAGATATTCTTTTTATAATAGTCCCTGCCAGCCACTGCACCTTGGAGTTAGCTTTGGCTTCCATATTTGCTCATTCTGTAAGGCTCTCAGCTATCTCCTGCCATTTCAAGTCTGTCCAATTTTTGCTCTCCAACTTGAGAGTCAGGTAGGAAAAGAAGCTACTATCTTTCATAGATTCTAAGACATTTTTCACATTTTAATATCTGAAATCAGGATGCATCTTAAAATTAGTGGTGTGTCACAGCTTAATTAGTAGCATTTTTTCCTTTCTCCATAATGTATTAAATGTAGTTTTATTGCATTTTATTAATTCATCAGTTGTATCAGATATCTCACTAGTAGGAACTGTGACAGCTGTCACACCATCTTTGATAAATACCTAGAACTCTTTCGAAGATGGCAAGAGGGACAGTGTTTATAGGGATCATAAGCAAGGCAATTAAGAGTACTGTGTGTACCTCCCAATGAGAAGCCTGGAACCCTAAGAGGAGGTGGGCAGAGGAAAGGCAGAGACTCGGGAGGTTTATCCTACAGGAAGACAGCAGTGATGAGTGTTGCCTAGAGTTCTTTAGTTTTCTTTAGAAGAGTTATAAACATCTTTACTACCCAGAGCACCCTCTTAGGTCTAGGTTGCTGTACATACAGCTGATTGATATCTTAGAGTAAAGAAAACCTGAGAATAGTTTGGACATCATCATAAAGATCAGGTTTCCATGAGGTTTCCATGATCATAAAGATAATCAGTCAGGGCTTTGGTGTTTACTTTACTTGTGATTCAATGCAAAGAGAGCAAGAAGGGGTCCCTTATCCTACCCGCTAGGTTGAAAAATGGCAACAAATACCCTGCCTACTCTTTCAGTTCCACAGGCTGCTTCCTCAAATCAGTGACAAAAAGCACACACAACTTCTGGAAACCACAGGTACCACAGCACTGTAGAGAAGTAGGATGCATCTCTGGTTAAAGTGATTACAATTAGGGAAAAGACTTGAAAAAGGGAAAGATAACCAAAAACATCAAGGTTAACAGGAAACAAAGAGTAAACACTGCCAAGTTTTCAATCCAAATGCAAGAAGCCTTTCCGGTAAATTATGAGAGTAGTGGCACTGGAACAGACTGTATTCAAAATCCCTCACTCCATAGGTCAGTGGTCACCAAACTTCTTTGATTAGGCACCCCATCAGCAAACAAGTGAATAGACATACCCAACATGTGTATACTTATTTACAAATTATACACACGAACCACTATAGCTCATTATAAAACACACTAACAAATTAAAAAGATATGAGGAAAATAAAATGCAGGTATTTTCTTCCTTGCAAATCCCATTTTGAAGGCCAGTTATAGGTGAGAAAACCGAGGCTCTAAAAGGTACAAATTGTCAGAGAGGCAAAATTCAGTGGCCAAGCCAGAATTCCTAATCTAGTGCCTACTATATACCAAGACAGGGGTAGCCTGGAGACTTTATTTTGACCTTGGTCTTTCTAGGACTTCAGACACCAGAAAAGGGCTCCCTAGCTGAGAAACAGCACAGGCCGGTCCCCAGAAGCAGGTGAGAAGGAGAGGATGTGCGGTAATCCCAGGCCTACTGAGGCAGCACTGCACACTGGCTGAAAGTGTGGTGAAGGAATCCAGCAGAACTGACTCTGTCCTACTTACATTATAACCTGGGTAAGAGGCCTAACCTCTCAGCCTCAGTTTTCTCTTCTGTAAAATGAGGATAAGAAAATCTACCTAAAAGAGTTGAGTGATGATGAAATGAGAAAACACAATTAAATGTAGCAGTCACACACTAATGAACCAATAAAAGAAATTATGGTGGAAAGAGAATGGCCTTTTCAGGTCTGAATCCTAGATAATGCCACTTAGCATTTTATCCCTTTCACTTCAGTTTCCTCATCTGTAAAATGAGGATAATAATTCCTTCCTCAAAGGCTGTAGTGAGGCTTAAGTAAGACAGTACATGCACCTAGCATGCAGATGATTAAAGAATGACTTCCTCCTCTCTCTTTCTCCTTTGAGAAATGCAACAGCTTAAGGTCTCTGTATCTCCATTTAATACAGGTGTTACCTGATTCCTCCTGACTCAGTGACTTCCTGGACAAGCTTGACACTACTGATTCGGGAAGGCTGCTGTCCCCATGCCAACTTCTACCAAGTGTGAACACAAAATAAGGATCTCTGAAAACTCTCTCCTTCATAAAAGCAATGAAAAAACTTGCAAAAATTATCAGAATCAATTTTTCAGAACTCTGGAAACTAACCAAAGGCTTGCAGCAAACCAGAGAACATTTATTTAAAAAAACTTGGTGAATCTCAGAACAGCTAGCTTTGTAGTGTTTTACCTTGCCCTAGTCTCATCCCCTGCTCTCCAGCTCCAAAGTAACCTTGAAAACAGCCCACATTCCCAGTGGAGACTGACAACCACCAGGAGCTGGTAGAATTGTGCTGGACCTCTTTCAAAGCCTCATTTCCTAAGAATTGTCATTATCTGACCTGGCGGTTGCTTCCCCAAAAGATTCCACTTGCAAGGCTGTATTTAACCTGACTGGGTCATTTTGCCAGAGGGCATTTATCAAAAACAATTACAGGTTAAATGCTTTAAGTTGAAGGCTGCCTGAGAGGTGGACAACACCTGGGGCAAATAAGAGTCTAACCAAAATCTTAAAAAGAAAAGCAGGGAAATAAGATTTCCATGCAGAGTGGGGGGAGGGTCTATGGCATACTACCCTGAATGTGCCCGGTCTTATCTGATCTCAGAAACTAAGTAGTGTCAGGTCTGGTCAGTACTTTAATGGGAGATCACATGGGAATACTGGGTGCTGTAGGTATTTTTCAAAAAAAAAGATTTCCAGGGAAGGTTTGAAAACCTCCAACATATTACTGGCATCTAGAAGGTCATGTGCACAACAAGACAAAATAGACTTTAAGACATAATACGTTACTAGGGACAAAGAAGGATATTATATAATTTAAAAATCAATCCATCGATTAGATATAACAATTAAAAACATACACACCTAACAACAGAATCCCAAAATACATGAAGAAAAATGGACAGAACTGAAGGAAGAAATAAACAATTCAACAATAATAGCTGGAGAATTCAATACACCATTTGCAATAATAGATAGAAAAATTAGATGATCAGCAAGGAAGCAGAAGACTTGAAAAACACTATAAAACAACTCAGCCTAACAGACATCTATAGAACATGCCACCCAACAACAGAATACACATTCCTCAAATGCACATGGGATATATTCTAGGATATGTTCAGCCACAAAATAAGTCTAAGTAAATTGAAAAACACTGAATTTATACAAAGTATGTTCTCTGATCACATGGAATGAAATTACAAATCAATAACAAAAATAAATTCGGAAAATTCACACATACATGGAAATTAACACACTCAAAGAAATCACCAGGGAAATTAGGAACTTTGAGATGAATGAAAATAAAAATACAACAAACCAAAACTTACAGGATTCAGTAAAAGCAGTACAATGAATGCCTACATTAAAAAGGAAGAAACATCTCAAATCAATAACCTAACTTTCCACCTTAAGAACTGTAAAAAGGAGAGCAAACTAAACCTAAAGCAAGCAGAAGGAAGAACATGGATAAATGACATAAAGGACAGAACAGACAAAAAAAATCAATGAATCTAAAAGTTGGATCTTCGAAATGTCAACAGAATTGACAAACTTTTAGCTAGAGGGACAAAGGGGAAAAAAAGACTCAAATTACTAAAATCAGGTATGAAAGCAGAATACTACTACTGACATTACAGAAATAAGGACTACAATTGAATACTATGAACAATTATATACAAATGAGAATAATTAAGATGAAATTTTAAAAGTCCTAGCAAGACACAGACTACCAAAACTGACTCAAAAGAAATAGAAAATCCGACTAGACCAAGAACAAGTAAGACATTGAATTAGGAATCAAAAAAACTTACCACAAAGAAAAGCCCAGAACCAGATGGCTTCATGGCGTTTTTGTTTCCTAAGGCCGCTGTAACAAATTACCACAAACTTGGTGGCTTAAAACAACAGAAATAATGCAGTAACACAACCAATCAAAAAAAACAAAAAACAAAAAACAGAAATTTATTCTTAGAGTTCTGGAGGCTAGAAGTCCAAAATCAAGGTGTCAAAGTATCAGTAGGGCTATGTCTCCTTCTGAAGGCTCTAGGGAAGAGTCCTTCCTTCTCTCTTCCTACATTCTGGTGGCTCCCAACAATTCTTGGCATTGCTTGGCTGGTAGGTGCACCACTCCAATCTCTGCCACCATCTCTTTACATACCCTTCTTTTTTATGTGTCTCTTTTTGTCCTCTCCTCTTTTTATAAGGACATGAGTCACCGGATTTAGGGCCCACCCTAAGGTAGTATGATCTCATTGTAACTAGTTACATCTGCGAAGACCCTATTTCAAGTAAATATTCTGTGGTTCTGGGGGAACACTATCCAACTTACAACTGATGAATTCTACCAAATGTAAAAGAGATTTAACACCAAACTTTCTTAAACTCTCCCAAAAAACAGAAAAGAGAGGAACATTTCCCAACTCATTCTATGTAGCCAGTATATACCTTGATATTAAAACCAAAGACATCACAAGAAAACTATCAATATCCCCTTATGAATATAAATGCAAAATCCTCAAGAAAATATTAGCAAACCAAACCCAGCAGCATATGAAAAGGATTATAAATCATAGTCAAATGGAATTTGTCACAGGAATGCTAGGTTGGTTCAACATAGGAAAATCAATGTAATACTTCATATTAACAAAGTTTGAGGACTCACAATTCCTAGTTTCAAAACTTACAACATAAAGCTACAGTAATCAAGACTGTGTGGTACTTACTGGCATCAGGACAGATAGATAGATCAATGGATAAAATTGAGAGTCCAGAAATACAATACACCTATACAATTATGATCAACTGGTTTTTGACTAAGGTTCCAAGACAATTCAATGGGGAAAGAATAGTCTTTTCCATAAATGGTCCTGGGACAAAAGGATATTCACAAGCAAAAGAATGAGTTAAGACCTCTACCTCATACCAAATAAACACATTAACTGAAAAAGAATCAAAGGCTTAAACCACAGTTTTCGTAAGAGCTAAAACTTTAAAGCTCTTAGAAGGAAACATAGGTATAAATCTTTGTCACTGTGAATTAGGCCACAGTTTCCTTGATATGACACTTAAAGCACAAGCAATAAAAGAAAAAGTAGATAGAATGGGCTTGAGCAAAATTAAAATGTGCTTCAAAGAACACAATCATGAAAGTGATAAGACAACTCATAAAATGGGGAAAATACTTTTAAATCATATATTTAATAAGGGTCTAGTATCCAGAATATGTAAAGAACTTTTATAACTCAACACAAAAATAAATATTTAAAAAGGGCAAAGGATTTGGAGAAACAGACATTTGATTTGGAAAAGTAAATCAAAACCACAATGAGATACCACTTCATACCCACTAGGATGGTTATAATCAATAAGAAAAGCAATAGAGTGGGAAAATATATATGTAAATTATACGTGTGATAAGGGATTAACATCTAGAATATATCAAAAACTCAACGACAAAACAACTCAATTTTAAAAAATGGGCAAAGGAATTGAATAGACAGCTCTCCAAATATACACAAATAGGCAATAAACACACGAAAAGATGTTCGGTATTACTAGTCATTAGGGAAATGCAAATCAAAACCACAATGAGATACCACTGCGTAACCATTAGGATGACTATTATCAAATTCAAAAAAAGGAAACTAAGTATTGGCAAGGATGTGGAGATACGGAGACCTTTGTATATCACAGCATTATTCACAATCACCAAGAGGTGGAAATAACCCAAATATGCCACAACAGGTGAAGGGATAAACAAAACGTGGTTATATACATACAATGGAATATTACTCAGCCTTAAAAAGGAAATTCTGATACATGTTACAATATGGATGAACGATGAAAACATGCTAAGCATAAGAAGCCTAATATAAGAAAACCCAAATATTTTATGATTCCATATATATGGGGTATCTAGAATAGGCAAATTCATAGACAGAAACTAGAATGGTGGTTACTAGGGCTGAGGAAGAAGAAATAGGGAGCTACTGTTTAATGGGTAGAGAGAGCTTCTGTTTGCGATAATGAAAAGGTTCTGGAAATGACTGTACATTGTAAATGTACTTAATGCCACTAAGTTGCACACTAAAAAATGTCTATAATGGTAAACTTTATGTTTATATATATATATTTATAATTAAAAAATGCAAAAATATTAATCGTTGTTGATATATTAGGGGGAGAAAGGCAATAGCAAATGGAATCCCCCTACACTGCCTGAGGGAATATAAAATGGCATGGCGACTTTGGAAAACAATTTGGCAATTTTTCAAAGGAAAAACTGGATATCCACATGCAAAAGAATTCAGGTGGATTTTTATCTTACACTATATACAACAATCAACTTAAAATAGATTAAAGACCTAAACGTAAGACCTAAAATTATAAAGCTCCTAGAAGAAACGTAGGAAAAAATCTTCATGACATTGGACTTGGCAATGATTTCTTGGATATGACACCAATAACATAGGCAACAAAAACAGACAAATGAGACGTCAAACTTAAAAACTTGTGCATCAAAGGACATAATCAGAGTAAAAAGGCAAAAAATCAATCACAGAAAAGAGTAAATATTTGCAAATAATGCATCTGATAAGGAAGCAATATCCAGAATACATCAAGAATGCTGGCCGGGCATGGTGGCTCATGTCTGTAATCCTAGCACTCTGGGAGGCTGAGGCAAGAGGACTGCTCAAGGTCAGGAGTTCGAGACCACCCTGAACAAGAGCAAGACCCCATCTCTACTAAAAATAGAAAAATTAGTAAGGCATGTTGGTACGCACCTGTAGTCCCAGCTACTTGGGAGGCTGAGGCAAGAGGATTGCTTCAGCCCAAAAGTTTGAGGTTGCAGTGAGCTATGATGACGCCAATGCACTCTACCTGGGAACAGAGCAAGGCTCTGTCTCAAAAAAAAAAAAAAAATAATAAGAATGCCTACAAACAACGACAAAAATCAAATAATCTGAGAACTTGAAGAGACATTCTTCCAAAGATGATAAACAAAGGGCCAATAAGCATATGAAAATCACTAATCATCAGAGAAATGTAAATCAAAAGCACAATGAGGTTTTGATCTTACACGCATTAGGATGGCTACTGTCAAAAATAAAAACATAGAAAATAACAAGTGTTAGTAAGGGTGTGGAGAAAATGGAACACTTCTGCACTTGCTGGTAGGATTGTAAAATGGTGACACCACCATGGAAAACAGTACAGGTATTCCTCAAAAATTAAAAATGTAACTAGTGTATGGTCCAGTAATCCCACATGTGGACATATATCCAAAAGATTGAACGCATGGTCTGTCTCAAAGAGATACTTGCACACACATGTTCACGGTAGCATTATTCACAACAGCCAGAGGTGGAAACAACCCCAATGTCCATCAACAGATGAATGGATAAACAAAATGTGATATATATACACAATGGAATGTTATTCGGCCCCAAAAATGAAGGAATCCTATCGTGTGCTATAACATGAATGAACCTTGAAGACATTATGCTAAGTGAAATAAGACAGTTACAAAAAAAAACTCAAATATTTTATGATTCCACTTATGAGGTATCTAAAGTAATCAAATTCATAGAAACAGAAAGTATTAATAAAATGCTGGTTATCAGGGTACTTGGGGAAAAGAAAAAGGGAGTTATTGCTTAATGGGTATAGAGTTTTAGATCTACAAGACGAAAAATTTCTAGAAATCTGTTTCACAACAATGTAAATATACTGAACACTACTGAATCGTACACTCCAAGATGGTTAAGATATATATCTCATGTAGGTTTTAAGCCAGAATTAAGAAAAAAAAAGTTAAACATAGAGTTACCATATGACCCAGCAATTCCACCCCTAGGTATATACCAAGAGAAATGGAAATATGTGTCCATATGAAAACATACACATAGACGTTCATAGCAACATTATTCATGGTACCCAAAGGATGGAAACTCAAATGTCCATCAACAGATGAACAGATAAACAAAATGTGATATATCCATAAAATAGAATTTTTTGTTTGTTTAGTTTTTTTTTTTGAGACAGGCTTGCTCTTTCACCCAGGCGAGAGTGCCGTGGTGTCAGCCTACCTCACAGCAACCTGAAGCTCCTGGGCTCAAGCATCCTCCTGCCTTAGCCTCCTAGGTAGCTGGGACTACAGGTGCGTGCCACCATGCCCAGCTAATTTTTTTCTATTTTTAGTAGAGACAGGGTCTTGCTCTTGCTCAGGGTGCTCTCCAACTCCTGATCTCAAGTGAGCTTCCTGCCTCGGCCTCCCAGAGTGCTAGGATTACAGGCGTGAGCCACCGCACCCAGCCCATACGACAGAATATTATTTGACCATGAACAGAATTGAAGTACTGATACATACTACGACACGAGTGAATCTTAAAAACATTATGCTAAATGAAAGAAGCAAACACAAAAGGCTAAATATTATATGATTCTATTTACATTAAATATCCGAATAGGCAAATCCACAGAGAAAGAAAGTAGATTAGTGGTTGCCTAGAACTAAGAGGAGAGAGGGAATGAGGGGGTGACTGCTAATTGAAATGGAGTTTCTTTAAGGGATGATGAAAATGTTCTGGGATTAGATGATCACTGTTGTAGACTCTTGTGAATATAATTAAAAAAACACTGAATTTTACACCTTTAAATGCTGAATTTTATATGTGAATTGTATTCCAATTTTTTTTAAAAAAAAAGAGTGATGCACTGATTTGGGAAACACTACTTGGTTTAGTAACCTCAGTCCATTTTCCTCCTTAGGCCAAGAAAGACAGTACAACCTCTTTTCCTAAAAAAAAAGGACCCACTATCCCACTTGGAGTTCAGTAGCTAAGCACGGGATCCCCTCTGTTTCTGGGGTGGGTTAATTCATCCCTCCACAGTTCCTCTATCTGGAGAAGCTGCCACACTCACCTAGACGTGGCCAGCACAGACACTGACAAGTACATACATCCACAGCAGCCAAAGAACTGAGATCAAGCACCCCCTACCTCAGGTTCCCTAGAATCGGGAAGGTGCAGGCATCAACCTGTTGGCATCACACAGTGGCTATTATTTCTCTTCCTAGGTAGTATCCACCAAACTAATGAAGGAGTGGACCCACAGCTACCTACGATCAAGAAAAAATCCAGAAAAACTATCCATTTTCCATCCTCCCACTGAGATGGGATAGAGACAGAAATTTGAAACTAATATGGGTGAACAGAAAGAATGGGGCAAATTCACAATAAGAAAAGCAAAGACCCTTACAATATTGGTTAGCCACAAAAATGGGTTATTATTTCTCTGTACTCTCCCTGCAGATGAGAATATCTAACCTCCCTTGTAGGCAACTTTTAGAAATCAATCTGACCTGCCTATTTACACTCTGTATTATACATCTGACATATGCACATTCCTCCATGTATATATTATACTTCAGTAAAACATTAAAAAGAATGTAATAGACCTATTCATATTGATATAGACTGTCCTTTAAAATATTAAGTGAAAAAAAATCAAGGTATAGAAGAGTATGTATTGCATGCTACCATTTGTGTTTTAAACCACAGATCAATATAAGTGCCTACATATAAATAGATGCTTTGGAAGAACACATAAGCAACTAAAGATGTAATGGTTATTATGGGAAAGAAAAGTGCAGAAATGGAAGTCCAAGGTGGGAGAAAGATTTCTTCTTCACTTTTTGTATCCTTTACCACTATTTTAATCTCTTACCATGCATATTTACTCAATTTACAATGACTGCATCTAACCTAGGTAGTCAAAAAAGGCTCCCTTTTCTTCTCTGAGTGCCAGCCTGCTGCCTTGGAATAATTTGCTATAATTTAGGCTGTGAATCAGCACCCAGATACCTGGGATGAGGGGAGGCATTGTGGTTTATCAGAGAGATAAACAGTGGTGGTTTGCTATACTACAAACTGAAAGGATGTGATTAAAAGCATATTATTTGAACTATGAAGTGGGTTTGATTTCCACATTCCCTCCTTCTAACTGTATGATCTCAGACAGTTATTTAACCTCTCTTTGCCCCATATGAAAAATGAGGATACCACTAACAGGGCTCTTATGATAATTAATAACAATAATATAAATACATATAAAGCACCTGGCATAATACTTGAAGCCTAGGTGGCACTTAAGCATTACTTTTGCTATTCTTTCCCCAGAAATAACTTGTCTAAAGACTGGGAAGCCAGGAGTTACAGAAAAATAGTGACTAATTAAAAGATCAAGATAAGCCAGAAGATGAAGGGAAATACTGCCTTATCAGGAATAAGGAAGAAGACCTTAGTCTGGGAGGACAGCTCAAAATCTTGAGAAGGTATAAGGAGAGAGAAAATTGTAACTAAAAAAAAGAAGCCTGATAGAAACAGAATAGCAAAGAAAAAAACAGATTTTGGAAGTTGGAGCAGAGGGGTTAAGGGCCTGGGGTATACTGCTGCCTAACTTTGGGGCTGACAAGAGATATGGACTAGTAGGGGAATTGGGGTACAGTTTTCTTGAGATTTCTCTCCCCATCTTTCTCCTCCCTGATCAGAAACAATTTAGCTGGCTCTTTCCTCTCAGCTGTACCTGAATCCCAATATGGTAAAGTCAGCAGTCTGTTGAACTAACAGGAAAACCTGGCGAGTGCCTCAAAGATATCCCTGAAAGCTAGAAAGGTAAGATAAAATACTCTCTTTAGGGGTTGCTGGAGACCTCCAGGACAGGCTTAAAAGCCTGACAGATCAAGACAACAGAATATAAAACTAGCTGAAATATAAAAGCACCACAAACAAGTCTAACGTTGAAGAATGTTACCTTATGCTCCCCCCTCATTCCACAAATACCAAGAGAGCTTATAAAACCTTTTTTTCCCACAGGAGGCTGAAGCAGGAGGATCTCTTGAGCCCAAGACTTTGAGGTTGCAGTGAGCTATGATTGTGCCACTGCACTTCAGCCTGGGAAACAAAGAGATCCAGTCTCTAAAAAAACACTTTTTTTTTTCAGAGGAATCTGAAGTTTGGGGAAATATTTCTGTGTAAGAATTAAGATTAAAACCAAAAAATCCCCAAATCAAACAAACAAAAAAAGAATTAAAACCAGTTCTCTAATACATCTTTAAAAAGTGATTTGGGGACAGGTTGAGATAGTCGTCAAAAACTTGGAACTCCAAATCTGGAATCAACTGTAAGGAAGGGAGGTTTTTCACCTCATCACTGGACTCTACCTTAACAATAATATATAAAGTATAAAAAATAAATATATATTTAATATATAACATATAAAATAACTTACAGGTATCCTTTACAATTTGAACTATACTTATCTAAACCTAGGAACCAAAGAGATATGGACAAATTTAATATACCCCTCACTATCTGAAACTCAGGAACCAAATACATTCAGATAATACTTTGCTGTCTGAACTTCATATATCCAAAATCTTGCCACCCAAATTCAGGAACCCAATAGATTCAGATAGCAAGGAATCCTTATGTGAAGCACTTGGTGTAACAGTGAGAATTCTTTAACCTACTAGAGCTTTCATGCTGCCATTGTCTAGGTATGAATAAGACGAAGCAGAGAAGCACATCAGTCTCACAAAGCTTTTAAACTCTCTAGGTCAGAACTTGTCAAATTCTTTCAAAAGAAACAACAACAAATAATAATACTGAGAACAACCATGATGTAAGGAAAGTGGGACAGAATCAATCTGTCACCCTATAAATCTACTGTTGATTAAAACCAAGAACTGAGCCAACCTCACTTAGGTTTAGTCTATAAAAAGCAATCGGGAGGATGAAGCAAGGCAAGCTGGACTAACTGGCGCCTCTGAAAGAAGACAAGACGTAACTAAAGCACCAGTTTATCCTTGAGAATCTCAGTAGATAGTTAATTGATTATTAAGCTTCACTAATAGATACTGTAAAGCTACAATCAGTGTTACTAGAATAATTATTTTCTATAAGAGAAGTCTAAGGTGACACAGAACAGCTCAAAGAGCATTTCTTCAGCTTTTAAAAATCACTTGGATAAACCTAACAATGAAGATTTAAGAGCCAGGCATGGTGGCTCATGCCTGTAATCCTAGTGACTCGGGAGGCTGAGGAAGGAGGATTGCTTAAGGCCAGGAGTTTGAGACCAGCCTGGGCAACAGACCAGTGAGATCTCTGTCACTAAAAAAGTAAAAAAACTAGCCAGGCATGGTAGCACAAGCCTGTAGTCCCAGCTACGTGGGAGGCTGAAATGGGATCACTTGAGCCAGTCTGGACAACAAAGCAAGATTCTGTCTCTAAAAAACAATTAAAATAAATAAAATAAATAAATAAGGATTTAAGACCTTTAGCATGACCATTCACATTTATGTTGTTCAAAGCACTTTACATTCAAGTTGCTAGACAGATCACAAGTATCTCTTTACTGCTATGCCCTTCATGCTAAATGACTGACTAAAAGAAGAAAAAGGCCAGGGGAAAGAATTCTGATTTTTAATTACCTCTGAATACCAGATTCTTTGAATAATCTATTTACTGGCATGAGAAAAGGTTTTAAATTCTGATCCCAGATTTCTTCATATAGTTAAATGGCATAAAATCTTTACTACCTTCAAAGAATATGAGGCATCAATTAATTGTGAAATGCTTTGAAAATAATGAATGAAATCAAAACCTTGCTACCCTAAAGGAATGCTATTAATTTTCGTTACTTTCAGAAAACAATAAAGAAAACACATTAATCTCAGTGAAAACAGATGTGTTACTATAGAGCTATCTTTGAAGTAATCATATTAAGACCTCATTGACTAATCAATTCTACAGTCTAAGGTATGGCAA
>NW_012133858.1:19674736-19678380 GCF_000956105.1 Propithecus coquereli | reverse complement strand
AAAAAAAAAAAAAAACCATTTGGATACATTTGGATATCAAAACTTCATAGTGCAAAGATGTGCTGGAAACCTATAGCTTTCTAACGGATCTAGGATAATTCCTTAGGAATTAGGTCAGTTTTACTATCTTCTCAAATATGCTGTACTTAATAAAAATCTGCTAGTTATTGTAACTTTCACCTGCAAATATTATCCATCGTTACTCCGGGATAAAGCCTCTCTAAGCAGAGCTCATGCTTCTTGAATATGTTGATGAGGAAACAAGGAAGAATGAATCCTTTTCCCTCTTCAGAGGGACCTCAAACTATCATTAATAAAAAGAAAACCCAAGCCTTCCTTCTCAGGCTCTTGTTGGCCAGGATCACACTGTTCCTAGGAAGGGGAAAAATAAGGAGGACATCCACCCACTGTCTGAACCAGAGGGCAGTGTATCATAGGAAACAAAGGTGCCTGAAACCAGATGGATCTGGAACCACATATTAACCTAAAGCCTCAGTGCTCAATAAGTATTGGCAACTTAAAGAAATAAAATATTTATGTTTTATCTAAAAGGAAACATTTTAAAAAAATCATTTAAGAGGAAGGAAGGCCATCAACTTGCAAATAAAGTAAATGACAAGTTCTGTATTTGTACCTTTTTCTTGCATCCCATCTCCTGAGCACAGTTAGAAACACTCAGAGGGTATTTACCAGAGGTATATAAATATCATGTCACTGAGAAACTTTTTAAAATCTACTTGGTAGCTCTACCCCTAAGGCATGTATATTTTGAAAAACTCCCTGTGATTCTGATATGTACTCTAAAGTAATCCAGTAAGGTAATATAACAGTGGCTCTTAAACTTCAGTGGAGTTAAGATGGGCCCTCAAAACATTAACTTTTTAGAACTATCTGTGGTGATTTTTGATGCATGTGGGTAGAGGGACAAAATTCTTGGAACACTGTTAAATACAACACTGCCAGACATACAAAACATTAATAAATATTTACTGTAATAAAAGGACTCTAAAACAATGTTAAGTGAACTGACTTGACATCTATTAATCTAATGTTGCCATTAACTAAAAACACTTGATAAATAACCAGACTTCAAAGATTGGGATTACCACTAGAGTAACTATAGTAAACAATAATCTATTGCCTATTTCAAAATAGCTAGTACAGAATAGTTTGAATGTTCCCAGCATAAAGATAAATGTTTAAGGTGATGGATATTATAATTACCCTAATTTGATTATTATACATTGTATGAATGTATCAAAATATCACTTGTATTCTGAAAATATGTACATATATTATGTATCAATAAAAAATTTGTGATTAACTAGAACAAAGAAAGCAATGTTTATCTTTACCTCCTTTCTGAAGTCTCCTTCTTTCTGTGGTCTTATGCTATCCAACCAATCAGCTTTTATACCATCAAAATAACTCTGGACCCTGGATTTCAGTGATTCATATTGCCAAATAGCAGCTGATCCAAATGCACAGCCTGTAAACTAGATAAAAGTAGATATATTACAAAATAATTTAAAAGGGAAATAGATCTGTACATTATCAAGGACAGCACTTCATTTTCATTGCTTTTTACAAACCAACAGAAAGAACACCTGGCACAGTGAAACCTAATAGGTAAAAAGGACACTTTACTGTTTATTTTATTAACTTCCCAATACCCTGGAGCCTGTTTCCACCAACAAATCTTCAAACAAAATTCAAAATGCTAACTTAGTATCCGTTGAAATGCTGTACCAAATATGAGGCTCGTTAAGTTTCTTCTCCAGGGCTTACACAACTGAGCCAGTTTCTAAAAGCAATTACTAAATTCACATTCTGTAGTCAGAATTCATGAGCCCAGCTACCCAGATACTTTGATCCCCCTCCATCTGTCCTTACTTTAAGGGAACCTAAAGAAGACAAACAGAACTTTAACACTGCCCTTGTAGTGAGGTAGGTAACTCCTAATGATGTGAGCTCTTACCCCAACAGTAAAAAACAAAGGTTTTACAAGAGTCCTTATAGGATAGGGAGAAGGATAAAAGGCTGTTTCTTCCACAGGAGGAATCAAAACACTTCTTTTGTACGCTGTACCACTTGTCCCTGTGTCTGATCTTCGAGGTTCAACCTTCCTGGGTGCTTTTCTGAATCCACATTTTTGCTGAATAAAGAAGTTAAACCTATGGGGAAAAATAGCAGATTAGAAACACAATGGCATCTTGCAAACATCAACATCTGTGAGTCTCCACTGCATCATCACCATTTCAGTTAATTCTTCTCTACAGTCCAAAGAGCCAGGACCCTACTCCTAGGTAGAATTCAAAGTCACAACAGACACAAAAACAAAATAATTTGTATCCGTCCTCCACATAGAAAGAATCTGCAGACCTATAGGCCTATGAAAAGCTGCAGAACTCGCCAGTTTTGATCAGCACAGAATAGCTTTATCTTGTAAATTTGGTCAATTTACAGGACAAACTTTAAATGTATTGTCCTTCATTAGAAACTAAGAAGGGGGGAGAGTTAAGAAGGGGAGTGAGGGATAAAAAAATTACCTATGGGGTAAAATGTACACTATTCTGGTAACCAGGACACCAAAAGCCCTGACTTGAGCATTATACAATTCATCCATGTAACAAAAGACACCTGTACCCCCTAAATCTATTGAAATTTTTTAAAAAATGTATTGTCCCTGAAGCCATCCCAAATTCACATAATTATTTACTTTTATAAGTACTGATTGATGGATTCCTCTCACTTCTCCCCTATTTCACTGTTTTGGGGACATCCACCAAATATATTTATAAAGAGTTTTGAGTCCTTATAGCTTGACCTCCTTAAAACATCTGACACTACTAATCATGCCTCCCAGTTTTAGCTGCTGTAACACTGCACTCTCTACTCTTCAAATTCATCTTCAGCTCCTAATAGCTTCCCCTTTTCTTCTACCCTAGTTCCTTTACTACATTCAAACTCAACCTATATAAATTCTTGGAACATTCTTCTTTTATAAAACTAACTTCTCCAGGTCAATAAAGTAGAGATCCCTTCCTGTTTGTTCTCACTGTACCCTGAACGTACTATCCTTCTACTAGATCCAAAGTTCCTCAAAAGCACAGATAGGACAGGTCTCTCACCTTTTAACCCAGCCTCTGACACAAGATGCTCACATCTGATGACTAAAAGAAAAAAATTCACTTTTGTGGCTTGAATGACTTCTAAGCAGGTAAATGATTCAAATATATTTTTTTAGTCCTAACAACCATTATCTAGTTCTGTATTTCCAACTATATATGGAATACTAATACTTGGATATGCTCCTCATTACTTTAAAACCAATATATTCAAAATGAAACTAACTTATTCTCCTCTACAAACACCTCCATTTTCTGACTTCCTTATTCTTTTAGTGGGACCATAGTTCTCAGTTATTGAGGTTAAAAATCTAGGCCAGGCCAGGCGCGGTGGCTCACACCTGTAATCCTAGCACTCTGGGAGGCCGAGGCGGGAGGATTGTTTGAGCTGAGGAGTTCAAGACCAGCCTGAGCAAGAGAAAGACCCCATCTCTACTAAAAATAGAAAGAAATTAATCAGACAACTAAAAATATATAGAGAAAAAATTAGCCAGGCATGGTGGCACATGCCTGTAG
>NW_012133858.1:19674085-19674686 GCF_000956105.1 Propithecus coquereli | reverse complement strand
AGATATTATAATAATATATGAAGTTTAGAAAGAGAAGAGAATCCTAATTTTTCAGGGATACATGTTGAAAATTCTATAGATGAAATATGCCTAGGATTTGCTTTATAATAATACAGCGGTGGGGAGGGAGGAGAATGAAAGGGAAATAGATGAAAAATAAAATGGGCCATGTGTTGGTAACCACTGAAGCTGGATGACAGTGGTTCATCATACCATTCTCTCTACTTCTGTATCTGTTTGAAATTTCCCACGATTAAATATTTTAAATAAAAAAATGTATTCTATGAAATTGAACCAGACATTGTTATGAAAACGAATCCAGGATAAACGAAATTAAGATCAGTATATATACAATTCCATTACTTTAATTAAAATTAACTTGTAAGTTCCCAGACTTTATTAACTGCATACATAATGGTATGAAAGGGGTTCCCAGGACTTTCATTTTCTATGTTATATTTATATATTATTTCAATCTTCTTTAATGGGCATGGATTGTATATAACATGATTTATTTATTTCTGTTATAAACAAGCCATCTTTGGATGAAGATTATATATACAGTTTGTCACTTTGCACCATTCTCAAGAACCATTTGGGG
>NW_012133858.1:19655235-19669850 GCF_000956105.1 Propithecus coquereli | reverse complement strand
GTGGCTCATGCCTATAATCCCAGCACTTTGGGAGGCTGAGGTGGGAGGATCACTTGAGGTCAGGAGTTCGAGGTTACAGTGAGTTATGCTTGTACCATTGGACTCTAGTCTGGGCAACAGAGTGAGACCCTGTCTCTTAAAAAAAAATTCTAATCAGATTAGAAAACCAATGAAAAATAAAAAATTCTAGAAGTCACTTTGGACTTCTCTCTCTCCTTCATTCTTATCATCCAATTAAAAACCAACTCTGTCAAATAAAAATATTTTTTTCATTCCTTGTCTGGTCCCTTACCTCATGCCTGGATTATAGCAATAGTTAACTCCAAACACTTTAACATGTATGTTCTTCTTTCCTCACATCACTTTTCCTCAAACTTTCAATAGTTCCTCAAATGTCCTCTTATGAGGGCCAAAAATTTCTAATTCCAACACAACTCCTTAGCTTATCCCTTCTGGCCTGGAATACTCTACCATTTCCTAGCAGACCTCCTTGCTTCCAATATTGTCCCACTCCAAATTCATCCTTCACTTTGTATTAAGCATAAATGTAACATTCCTCTGCTTTAAATCGTACTTTTCATCACCCCATCAAACTCAGCACATTTCTCTTAGATCTGTACCCCCACCCCTCGCCACTTCCTCCCTCTGCCAACTCAAATCTTCTCTATACGTGTTATACTGATGTCCTTGCAGTTCCCATGATCTACTCTGCTTTCTCACTTATGACAATGCTACTCTTACTGTGGTACTTACCTCCCTTTGTGAACTTTTTGTGCCCTTCAGAATCCAGGTGATTTATCTCCTCCTCCAGGAAGTCTTTCCTAGCTCCCTCAGGCTGGGTAGGTCTCTCATTTGCAATCCTAGGGCTCTAAAGCTCTCTTCTAATACTTATCTCAATTACTGCCCACGCCCCCACTAGATTATTACAGTTTTGTATTCACTGTATCTCTACTATCAAGCCTAGTCCCTAATAAAAAAGGTCAATATTATGTTAGAATAAAGAAAGGGTCAAAAATGATTGTTAGTTTTATTTTGAATAACTGAAAGGAAAGTGGAACTATTCACTAAAATAAGGAAAACTGGAGGCCTCAAAATGGGAAATTAGAAGATGAAGGATGTACAGTTCCATTTGGGGCACTGTTTAAAATGCTTGCAGTTGTGTGGTCATGGAAGCTTTTTTTTTTTTTTTTAAGAGACAAGGTCTGGCTCTGTTATCCAGGCTGGAGTGCAGCAGTGAGATCATAGCTCACTGGAGCCTTGAACTTCTTGGGCTCAAGCCATACTCCTGCCTCAGCCTCCAGAGTAGCTAGGACTACAGGTGCATGCCACCATGCCCGACTAATTTTTTTTTTGATATTTAAAGAGATGGGGTCTCATTATGTTGCCTAGGCTAGTCTTAAAGTCCTGGCCCCAAGTGATCCCCCACCTCAGCCATGCGAGCCTCTGGAATTACCACTCTAGCTTTATTCTTCTAGCTAAAACTGAACTTAAATTTCCATCAACATAAAATGGATAAACTGTGATACAGTCATACAATGGAATACTATACTTGCCCCCTCACCAAAAAAGGGAAGAAACTAAGAAAGAACTGAGCACACATAATGGATAACTCTCAAAAACACTGTTGAGCAAAAGCAGTCAAACACAAAAGAGTGCATTTTATGTGATTAATTGACTTCTATTTATATTAAGTTGAAGAATTGAAGACACACTAATCCGTTGTGATAAGTATCAGAATAGTGGCTGCCTGGAGTGGGTGGGGCTTACCTGGAAAGGGACAAAAGGGAACTTACTGGAGGTGATGGATATCTTTATCTTGATTTAAGTGATGGTCACACAGGTGTATACATTTACCAGAATTTGCAGTCTGTACATTTAATATCCAGACATTTCACTATATGTAAATTATCTCAGTGAAGTATTTTTAGCATTAAAAAAGATGCTTATAGGATATCCAGGTAAAAGATCTAATCAGCATTATGGAAACCAGTGAAACTCAGAAAAATGATATAGCTACTACTACTACTATTACTTGTCTAGAATACACTTTCTCTTCAACACTGAATCTACTCAGTTCAACTTCTCAGAAATCACAATGAGGATGGGCAGTAGTGATAAAGTAATTTGACTTGAAATTTCAAATAATCCAGAATTTATACTTCCAAATAAGTGATATTCCTTTCAAAGAAATCTATTTTGGAAAGTTATGAACTTATTCAAACAATGTTAATGATACTCTAAATGCCTTCAGAGTGTGTTAACAGTTTTACGAATGAATACCCTGTAGCAAACATTGTTGAATAGCTAATCCCAATCTATTTCTAACCCTTTCCCCTGGCATGCTGATTCTATAATGGCTAAGAATAATAACTAGCTTCGCTTTTCCAGCCTCCCCTATGGCTAGGGGTAGCCGTATCACACAGAATTCTACCCAAATGAGACTTGAGAATTTTTCAGGAGCCTCTTGGAAAGATTTTGTTTACCTGATAAAAATGGACACATCACTGATGACACACACGCCCTTCTTTCTGCTTTGAATAATGATGTAAAGCCTGGAGCTAGGGCAGTCATCTTGAATGTCAAGAGAAAGGCCAAGGAACTTAGATACTAACCTTGACATTTTTATGACACTGAGCAAAGGCAGTAGCCACTTACTTCCACTCATCCTATAATCGATAAGTAATCCCCCCCCAACAAACATCAGTTTACTTACAGCCAAATGCATACCTGACATCTTTATTTTTTTATTTTTTGCTTTTTTTTGTGGAGGAGAACAGGACAGCAGGGGTCTGAAAGTGCACCCCTCCCGCCTTCCCCCAACATAATCTTTAAAGTGGCAGATGTGAACCCCTTCACAATTGGATTTGATTTTTATTAAATATTCCCAAGCAACCTGGAGCTAGCTTTAGTAAATGAAGTGGCAAGTAATCAAAACAAGTTATGCCACTTTGGGCCAAAACAAAGGTGTGACAAAGTAATGGGAATATATTTACTATAAAGATCACAAATGCTAGAAACCAACAAATACTGTGGTTTCTAGCATTTCTCTCTTACTAGACCAAGAAATACAGAAGATGAGAATTCCTTATGTTTTCAACAGCTTAATACTACTCAATCACTTCTAATGAAAGATTACTTCTATATCTCACCAATTCATTTAAAATTTTGAAGCACAACATTTGAAAAGGAACACAGACTAAGTTGAGAATCTGGACTTAAAGCAAAGCCAGACCTTTTGCCTAGAATATTTACCTTGAAAATCTCACCAGAAATAAGTATAGGGCTAAGGACACCATGAGTATGTTACACAAGCCAGCCCCAAGGTTAAGAAAAAAAAATTAGCCAGGCATGATGGTGCATACCTATCTACAGTCCCAGCTACTCAGGAGGCTGAGGCAGAAGGATCGCTTGAGCCCAAGAGTTCAAGGTTACAGTAAGCTATGATTGCATCACTGCACTCCAGCCTCAGTGACAGAGAGAGACTATGTCTCTAAAAAAAAAGAAAGAAAGAAAGAAAATAATGGTGGAGACAGCACAGATCTTTCTTTAGTCAGCAGATCCTGATTTGGTGGCAGTTTTCCCAGGTGTCTCATTTATTACTGTATAAGGAGCCAGCCTAAAACTTACTGGCTTAAAACCATTATTTATTATTTCTCATGATTTTGCAGGTTAGTTGCCCTCAGCTGGGTCACTCATGCAGCCAGTCATCTGACTGACTGGAGCTGGAGAGTCTAAGATGGCCTCACTCCTATATTTGGAGACTCAGTGCCAGTATTCAGTACTCTAGTAGTCTATTCAATAGTCTAGTAGTCAGTCTCTCAGTATTCAGTAGTCTAGCAAGGGCTTCTACCATGGCAGAGCGAGTGTTCCAAGAGGCAAAAGCTGCAAGGCTTTTTGAAGCCCAGACTGTGGACCTCACACATTACTTCTGTCACACGCTACTGGTCAAAGCAAGTCACAAGCCAACCTAGCTTCAAGGAATAGAGAAATCAAATCCAACTCTGATGAGAGAAGCTGCAAAATATTGTGGCCATGCTTTTTAATCTACCACCCCAGTTGTGGCACAGGCAGTTATGATTCTGAAAGCTTAGTCTAGAGCAGTAATTCTCAATCCTCACTATACAACAGAATTGCCTGGTGAGCTCTTAAAAATACTATACCAAGGCTCCATCTCATATCAATTAAATTAGAATTTCCACGAGTGGAACCAAGGCCTCAGTATTTTTAAGACTTCCCCAGGTGATTCTCATGTGCAGCCAGGGTTGAGATCTACCACAGGTTTGGAGAAAATTTTAGTCTACATACAAACCACGTGGGGATCTCATTAAAATCAGGTTCTAATTTAGCAGGCCTGGGGCAGGGTAAGTCTGAGATTCTGCATTTCTAAATAAGCTTCTAAATTAGGGGTTGGCAAACTATGGCCTGCAGGGTGGATTTGACCCTCCAGTGAAGAATGGTTTTTACATTTTTAAAGAGTTGTTTAAAAGAACATGAGACAGAGATCATATGTGGTCATATTTTCTATCTGGCCTTTCACAAAATAAGTTTGTCAAACCCCTGTCCTAGATGATGCCCAAACAGCTGGCTCATGAACCACTTTGAATAGCAAGGAGCTAGAACCTGAATTACCACTCTTCCAACAATACTTCTACTTAAATTAGAATGGTTTATTAGCTACAGATTTATCCTAACTAAGTAACATAACAAGGAATTCCAATACAAACGTTTCACTAGGGCTGACTCCCAGCACCCATGCCCTCTTTCCTTCTCCAAACTGTATCCTGGAATTTCCAGCCATTCGGTTTGGGGAGGGACACCAAGCTCATGACTGGCTTAAGCCAATCTACACATCTCATTCCCTGGCAACTTCAAGGAATTCAAGGATGGGCACTTGTCCCAAATTAGGCCAATCTGGTCCAACGAAATTCAATTTCAAGATCTTGTGATACTGGAAAAGAAAACTTTTTCTGCTGGATTTGAACCTAAAAATATACAGCCCCAAGAGCTGATGGTAGCCATCTTATAAGTACAAGGAGATAGCATGCTGAGAGAACAAAGGCAACATTTAGGAAGCACAGAGAAGCCGTGGAGAAAATGGGGCATGGGGACAATTTGAGACACTGGATCATGTCTCAAGTTCTGGTGGAACTAGAAACCAGTTCCACCTCTAGATTTGTCAGTTGCTTAAACCAATAAATTCCCTAATTGCTTATGTCAGTTAGAGTTGGGTTTCCTTTGGCAAAAGGATGCTTTCAGATGTAATAAGTACATTCATTACATATTACAAGGTCCATTCTCTCTCTTTAGGGAGTTTTTGTGTTAAATTTCTTAAAATGCCTAACAAACCAGGAAAAACATGATAAATGTCTCTAATTGTAAATGTTTGAGATCTTATTCACAGGTATAGGTTACTCAGCTCTACCTATTCAGATAGGTATATAAGATGAAAAAATAAATTACTTATCTGAAATAAATTAGGAAAATAAAGTGAAGCAGGACAATAAAAGGGATGGAAATGGGAGAAAAGGGTCCCCTGAGGCATAAACCAACTCATAAAGACCAGCCTGACCTTTCGCTCTGCTGCTTTGGTCCTTCTTCCAATAACTAGTGATTTGTGGAAGCAATCTACTGTGCTTGAAGTGGGAAGATCTCGTGAATACTTGAGTTGCCACTAGCCACATAGCTATGGTTCAGTTTAATATGATCGCATAACTTAAAAAAAGTCATGTCCATATATTTGTTGGCTTAATGGTGAGGTAATACACAGTCTCGTGGATTGTTTTTAAGAGTGTGAGAAGATAATGCAACTTAAATATACAAACAAGTTAGCACTAATATCTATATTACTAAAGATCTATATGAACAAACTGAGTAGAAATGGCCTAATGTTCAAATGGAGACAAATTTGTCTAAGCACAAACAAGTGATTAGATTCATTCCACTTAAAACAAAATAGGTATATTGGGCAGGGATAGGGAGATCCTACATGAACTCTTGCAAGCCAAAATCATTTTCTTGAAACCCATCTTAACAGATGGTGAGTTAAACAGGGAAAATAATTTAATATACCTGATTTACTAATTTTTCAAGTATCTTACCTACAGATATCTTGAGACTATCACCTCAATCTAAAAATTTTAGGCTCTGTGTTAAGTGCTACAATCAACTATTTTCTTCTCTTGGATAGTTTCACACAATTGGCAAATAATGCAGGTTTCTACTTTCAAGCCTAAACCATGTTTTACAAAAGTGCTGCCAGAAGCTTGATAAAAAAGTTTCTGAAGAGCCTGAGATTTTTTTGCTTTTTCTGTAAAAGGCCAGATAGGAGATATTTTAGTCTTTGTGGACTACTAAAATCTGTCACATATTTTGTTCTTTTACAACCGTTTAAAAAGGTAAACTATTCTTGGCTTGTGAGTTCTTGTGGACCCCTGTATCACCACTTACAGTGCTTGTAAAAATGCAAATTCCCTGGCCCCACTTCAGGCCTATTGCATGGATCGAGTCATTCCTCTGCCACAGAAAGTCAAAACAGACCTAATAAAGGTTATATACAAGGTAACTCAAGCTGCCTATTAACTTGAAGTGTTTATTCCCAGAGGCAATGGAAGCAAATGCTCTATTTCAGGCTTATCTACATAATGCATATTTTTCTATGTCACCAAGAAAATGTTATTTTCAAACTTTCCACATAAATGGTAAGCTTTTTGAAAATGAGATACTAATCTTCTTGTTCCATTTGTTGTTTCAAAGCAGTTTTCTTCTGCTTCCCCTTCCTAAAACCAGTACAGTGATGCGTACACAAATTTTAAATATTTAACACACTTATTGCTTCCTAAACATACAGTATTAACCTTTTCTTCCTCCTTAAGCCATGCAATCTCAAATGGGATTTGGAGTAAACAATGGAATCAGGACCACTGAATTCCATCCATCACCACTTCCACCTGACCTACTCATTAACTACTTTCCCCTGAGTTTAAGATTAGCTCCTGCTGCTCCATGTTACAGTACATTGTTAAGATACAATGTATGCAAGTTTTTCACAAATCCTGGATAAAATTCACTTGGAATGTTTGTAAGAAATAGATTCTTCCACTCTTCTCCTGGTTCTGATTTGGTGAGACTGGCGGGAGGCCTGGGAAATATATTCTACAAACACTTCAAGTGATTCTTAAGAATAGTAACAGCTCCACATGTTCCTTGCTACCATCAATCAGGTGGATTTGTGGAACCCATCTAAGTCAGAAATTGAGAGGGTTGAAACTCTGGATGAAAGATGAGGGACAAATTTCAAAGCCAAATACACATCAGATTCTTGGACAGTTAAGGAATTTCTCTCCTTTCTCAACTTAAAATTGAATTATTCTAATGCAAAAATCAGCAAATACTGAGACCATAATCTTCACACAGCTTCTACTCAGGCAGGCTTGGTAGTTTTCTTTCCAAATCATCTGGAAGTCAAATACTCCATTGTCTCAAGTCTTCAACAGAAAAGCCTCTCCTACGACTTTGCAAGAGGCAAAGAGACTCCCTGGACGCTAAATAAGATAATTGGTTGCAGTGGAACATAGGGTTTATAATTGAAAGAGAATAAAAACCGCAGCTCTGTCATTCTACCAGCTATACAACCGCTTTACTTAAAAAAGGAGTTCAATCGTTTCCTCTCAGGATTATGAAATGTGGCACGCAATTAGCCCTCAGCGGTTCCCCTTCCCGTCACGTCCCTTTGGATGGGCAAGAAGAAAGCGCGGGCTCGCGGAGGGCTGGGCCAGGGCCGGTCACTGCGCCCCAGCCTGGGGCAGGGAGGCAAGAAGCGAGGACTGGACGCAGGCGACAGGAGTGAGAGGAAGGGACAGGTAAGGAGAAGGGAGTGAGCTGGCCGCAGCACAAGAGGCCCGAACAGCCTCCGCCCCTGAGGATGCGAGGCTGGAGCTCAGGGATCGAGAGGTGAGAAGCCCGGAGCGGCGGCCATTACCTGCGTCCGAGCAGCCGCGGCGGGGCTAGGGCCGCAGTGAGCTCCTCGCAGCTGCGGCCGCTCACCGGCGGAGCCCACGCCTGGCCACAACCCCAACCTCTCTGCGCCCAGCCTCGCCACGCCATCTTCCAACCTCTGCCCCACCATGGCCCGACCTTACCAACCCCAGCGCCGAACCACTTCCGGGGCGAAGGAAGAACCATAGAGCGCCAAGAAGCAGCCTAGAGCGCCCTCGCGCGGCTGAGCGGCGGCCGAACCAGCCCAAGGTGAGGAGACTGGCCAGTCCACCTGTGTACACCTCTCCTTCCACTGCTAATCCTGCACCTAGGAGCGGCCTGGGAGAGCAGCCTGGCCTCCACCCCGTTTGCAGATAAGGAAGATGAGGCCCAGAGGAAAAAGGAACGAAGACTAATATTTTTTGAATAATGCCATGTCCCAGGCACTTTACCTACGTTAGTTATCGCGTTTGGTCCTCAGAACACCACTTGAGGTGGATATTCTCATCACTGTGTCACAGTGCCTCGGAGGCTGAGAGCGGTGAAATGACTTGCCCAAAGTTACAGAACTGGTCCTAGAGGAGCCAACATTGCAAGCCAAGTTTTCTTAAATTACTACTCTTTCTTCTGCATCTCACCATTCCATGTTATTCTGTTATGACACACGTCAGAGGATGTGCCTTGTGTCTTTAACAAAAAAGTCCAAACCTGAAATGAAAATGGGGATTTCTGAATAAAATTCAGATTTCCTCATGATTCAGCCCTTGCCTGCCTGTCAGCTTTATTTCCTGCCACTGCATCCCTCTGACCCTCTCTGCAGCCGTACTGAATCATTGGCTATTTCTCAAAGGCACTATCCTAGTTCCCACTTTTGTGCATTCATACCTCCATTCTCACTGCCTGAAACACCTCTCCCTTTTCTTTTCTTTTCTTTTCTTTTCTTTTTTTTTTTTTGAGACAGAGTCTCACTGTGTTGCCCCGGCTAGAGTGCCGTGGCATCAGCCTAGCTCACAGCAACCTCACACTCCTGGGCTGAAGCGATCTTCCTGCCTCAGCCTCCCGAGTAGCTGAGACTACAGGCATGTGCCACCATGCCCGGCTAATTTTTTCTATATATTTTTAGTTGTCCAATTAATTTCTTTCTATTTTTAGTAGAGACGGGGTCTCGCTCTTGCTTAGGCTGGTTTCGAACTCCTGAGCTCAAATAATCCGCCCGCCTCGGCCTCCCAGAGTGCTAGGATTACAGGCATGAGCCACCGCGTCCGGCCCCTTTTCAACCCACCTAACCATCTCGTCCTAAACATCAACCTCAAATGTCACCTCTTCTAGGAGGCCTTTCCCAGACCTCTGCTCTGATTTAGATGCCCTCCCTTTGTACTTTTATACTGTTTTATGCGTATCTCTACAATAGAACATTCCATAAATACTTATTAAGCACCTACAGTATGCCAGGCGATGTAGTAAATCTGGGGATATAATTTAGAAGACACTATCTCTGACTTCACAAAGATCCTACTGTATTGGGGAAGAAAAGAGCAAGTAAATAAACAGGCAATTACAATACATTGTGAAAAGCGCTATGATCAGAGAAGCCTAAGGCTCTGTGGAAGTTAGAGGAGGGGGATATAACCCAGTCGAGGGATAGGGGATGGGAGGCTGGGGAAGAAAGCTTCCCAGAGAAACTGATAGAGATCACCAAGAGAAGAGAAGGACTGAAATATTCTAGGCAGAGAGAATAACATTTGTGATGTCACCCAGGGCATGACTTGTTTGAGAAACTAAAATAAATTCACTTTGGCTCTATCATAGGTGTCAAGTCTGGGATTTTACTCTATTTGCAAGTTAAAAGGTTGGATATTGACAAAAGACAGGAGACTCCTTAATCAGAGAAAAAAGACTTTATTATCACAGCAAGGCAAGCATCAGGAGCATCATGTTTGCACGGGTCCCCCCTGTTCTCCAAGTCCCATCCTGGCAATACCATGAACCCAATAGCTGCTGAACATAAAATGGATTTGCATCTCAAGTGAAGAACACTGAGCTTGGAGAATCTACTGCTTTATAGTAAATTTTTACAGTAAACAAATAACTTGGAAGGTAGAGATAGTGTTTTCTTCCAGAGCAAAGGGCAGTTTGCTTATAGCCTTTGGAAAAAAGACAATATCACCCTATTGAGCACAGGCAGCTGCCCATTATAAAAGATTCTCGTTCCTAAGCTCAGCATTCTTCTATAATGTAACCCATTGAGTGTTCAGGTATCATTCTAGCCCTCTTCGCATTGCTCCATGGGAACTGGGAGTCAGGGTACCAGCACAAAAAGTCTATTAGGTTATTAGGTATGAAATGTCCGATTTTCTTAAGTACTAAGTTTGACAGTTGATAGCGCTGACATTTCATTTTGACACTTCTTGTTTTATTTTGTGAAGGTACATCCTCATTCTTTAAAATGAATGGTTTTTGGCTTGTGATTTTCTTTCAAATTTTTTAGAGCTATTATCGTGAAACAATGGATAAGTCAAAAGTTGAAGCTATTTTTGAATATGAATTCCATCATGGAACTAATGCTGTGCAGACAGCTCAAAATATCAATGAAGTGTTTGGGAATGTGGCTAATGAATGCATGGTACATAAATGGTTTGAGAAGTTCCATTCTGGTGATTTTAATCTTGAAAATGAACCCTGTGGGTGACCTGAGACCAAGGTGGATAATGATGAGCTGAAAGCTGTAGTGGAAACAAATCCATCTCAACCTACATGTGAATTAGCAGCAAGGTTTGACGTTACTATTCCAACAATATTGGACCATTTGAAACAAATGGACAAGGTAAATAAGCTGGACAGATGGGTACTGCGTTAATTAAATGAACATCAGAAGAGAAATCGTCTCAAAGCTTGCCTTTCTTTGTTGTCATGACATAAAGGCGAACCATTTCTATACCGTATTGTTACGTGTGATGAAAAATGGATTATTTCTGACAATCGCAAGCATTCAGCACAATGGCTGGATAAAGATGAAGTGCCAAAACACAGTCCAAAACTAAATATTCATCAAAAAAAGCTAATGGTGTCTGTTGGTCCAGCACTGGTTTTATCCACTACGGCTTCATGAAACCTGGTCAATCGATTATAGCAGAGGTCTACTGCAACCAATTGGATGAAATGATGAGGATGCTTGCAATAAGCAGCCAAGATTGGTCAGTAGAGATAGGCCAATCCTCTTGCAAAACAACACTCAACCATACGTCATGCAAACAACACTGCTTAAACTACAGAGGCTGTACTCGGAAACTCTCTGTCATCCACCATATTCCCCAGACCTTGCACCAACTGACTACCACTTCTTCCAGGCTTCAGACCACTGCTTGCGAGGAAAAATATTCAATTCTCAACAAGTTGTAGAAAACACCCTTTGCGATTTCATTGCCATTCAATCTCCAGGCTTCTTTGCTGCTGGCATAAACAAGCTACTGTTAAAATGGGAAAACTGTTGACAGTTTAGGTGCATACTTTGATTAATTGCACTACTTCTTGTTTGAGATATAATAAACTAAACTTTTGATTTGAAATCAGACATTTCATATATAATGACCTAGTAATAGTTTGGCTGATGCTATTGCTGTGAGTAATAAATTGCCCTTCATTGCTGACTCAGGAATCTTATGTTTTCCTTCAGCACCCATAGAGCTATGTCAGGCTAACTTGTTAGTTTGCAAGTAGGGGTAAAAGAGTAGACCCTTTACAGTTGTTGACAGGGATCTGTGAATTTGCAATTTCAGAGGGTGAGCTTCTCTAGGTCTTGACATGAACTTGGGTATGGCCATAGGACTGATAGCTGAAGAAGAATGAAGCTGGAAGTCACCAAAGATGAAGCCCAGAAACTTACGAGTCTTGGATGTTGACTGCGTTGCTCACATGAACTTGTTCACATCACCAGGATGATGGCAGGATTTGGAATGGAATCCTAAGACTTCAGGGAAGGAGAGTAGGTGACCAAAGATTATTTATAGTACTGAAGAGGTGCTAGACATAAGGGGAAGAGTCTCCACGAGGAGAAATATGTGCTCGAAGTGGTCTTTGGACAAATAATCTGGAGGAACCATTAGGGCATGAGTAGGATGTGATCCACCTCCAGAACCCAAAGGATCTGGGACTGGGACATGCCGAATGTCCTCTGCTTGCTCGCTCCCCCAGATCATTCTTGCGTGCTGCTCTAGGCCCCTGGATGCTGACCTTTATGGACCATATCAGTGGGCTCCCTTGCCCTCTGGCTTCCAGCTGGGCTCAGCCAATTATAGTCCCAACAGGAGATTGGAGCATGGGAGGAAAATGAGTTTAGAGCACTTATTCTTCCCATTCCCTTCCTCCTTGAGCCACGTGCATTGGCTTCTGTGTTCTCTGTTGTTAAACTCTGGTTGCTCAGTTTGAGTGAGTGAGGGTGCTATTTATGGTCAGAACCTGAACTGACACAGGAAAAACAAGCCGCCTCCATTCAGAGGCTGCAGGAGAAGCAGTGTCCTCAGTGTCCTCAGGAGACAGCCAGGGGTCAGTCAGCTGAGACAAAGAGTTGAAGGATCTATGAGGGTGTGCTGACCATGATCCCAGCAAAGGAGTATTTATTATTATTACTGTTATTATTTGCCATTTATTGAGCACTTAGTGCTGTGCTAGGTATTTTGCATTCATTACCGTATTTAACCTAATCTTAATATTAATCAAACAAATTAGCATTATTATCTCCACTTTGCAGATGAAGGAACTGAGGCTTATTGATATTCTGACCCTTTCTAACTCTTTGTACCTGGGCAAGATCATGACTCTCATTCCCATAAATTCAGATAATTATATCTTCCTGTCACTTTGATGATTAAATGACTTCATATATGTCAGGTACCCAGTTCACTCACTGTCACATGGTTGGCACTCAACACATGGTAGCTATCATTGTATCATGAGGTAATAATTAGAAACTGAAAAGGAAGCCTATCTACAGGAGAGGGCTCCTCCCATCATCATTTTATTTTAGGGCCATAAACAAAGGTGCAAAGTGCTTATGGATGTTGTATGGGGGAAAGAGTTTCCCCACCAACATATACAGAGCATTCATCATATGCCAGGCTCTGTGCTGAGCCTTGTCACTCCCAGCGGTCCTAAGGAGGAGCTCCATTGGACATATGAGGAAACTGAAGCACACAAGAGTTGGGTTACTGAGAGCAAAGCTGGGATTTCAGCCAAGGTGAGGACAAGCTTCCTGGAGAAGTAGGCCTTTGAATAAAGTAGCATGCAGAGGGCCAGGCAGGATCAAAGACAGGAGGCCAGATGGTGGTGGGGCTGGGTGTCAGAGGATGCTGCAAGCTCCAGACAGGGACTCTAACAGGGAAAGGACTGACGGAGGGTTAAGAAAGTGAGGCAAGTAGCAGTTGCATTACAGCCCAGCTTTGTATTCTCTACTCTAAAGCCTGCCTCTCTAAACAGCTGCCAGCTCCAAAAGGATCTCCTGGGCTCAAGAACCCCAGGCTTTCTGGCCGGGCGCAGTGGCTCACACCTGTAATCCTAGCACTCTAGGAGGCCGAGGGGGAGAGGATCGCTTGAGCTCAGGTGTTCGAGACCAGCCTGAACAAGAGTGAGACCCCATCTCTACTAAAAAATAGAAAAATTAGCCGGGCGTGGTGGCTCACGCCTGTAATCCTGCTACTTGGGAGACTGAGGCAGGAGAATCGCTTAAGCCCAGGAGTTTGAGGTTGCTGTGAGCTGGGCTGATACCACAGCACTCTAACCCAGGTGACAGAGCAAGACTCTGTCTCAAAAAAAAAGGGGCCGGGCGCGGTGGCTCACGCCTGTAATCCTAGCACTCTGGGAGGCCGAGGCGGGTGGATCGCTCAAGGTCAGGAGTTCGAGACGAGCCTGAGCAAGAGCGAGACTCCGTTTCTACTAAAAATAGAAAGAAATTATTTGGACAACTAAAAATCTATATAGAAAAAAATTAGCCGGGCATGGTGGCTCATATCTGTAGTCCCAGCTACTCGGGAGGCTGAGGCAGTAGGATTGCTGGAGCCCAGGAGTTTGAGGTTACTGTGAGCTAGGCTGACGCCACGGCACTCTACTACGGCAACAGAGTGAGACTCTGTCTCAAAAAGAAAAAAAAAAGAACCCCAGGCTATCTACTGCTCTCTGCAACCTGACTTGTCCAGTGGGTCCCAGTCTGGACTCCCCAGGCCCTGTGGGATCTGTTCCACATAGAAAATAGGGTGTCTGTGAGAAAGCTTCAAGATTTCAAAAAGCCTGGAAGAACTTGTATACATGCCTACAGAAAGGCTAGAGGCTAATGAATACATCACATTTTCTTATTTCTGGCTGGAATCCTCCCAGCCCAGCATAGCAATAATGACTGATATCCTACTAATTAGAAACAGTGGCTCATTCATATGTATATCTTTTATTTTTCTAATTTAATTTAATTTAATTTTTTTTTTTAGTGACAGGGTATTGCTCCATTGCGCAGGCTGGAGTGCAGTGGTGCAATCATAGCTCACTATAACCTCAAATTTCAGGGCTCAAGTGATCCTCCCATCTGCCTCCTGAGCAGCTGGAATTATAGGCACAAGCCACTGCACCCAGCTTTTGTGCAGTTTTTTTTTTTTTTT
>NW_012133858.1:19574092-19654360 GCF_000956105.1 Propithecus coquereli | reverse complement strand
CTTGCTCAGGCTGGTTTCGAACTCCTGAGCTCAAACAATCCGCCCGCCTCGGCCTCCCAGAGAGCTAGGATTACAGGCATGAGCCACCGCGCCAGGCCTCATAGTTTTGCCTTTTCAAAGCAGAATCATATAGTATGTGTTTGTGTGAAAATATATTTTCATTTCTTTTGGGCAACAATACCTAGGAGTTGGGTAACAATACCTAGGAGCTGGACAACTGGGTTGTGTGGTGTAATGTTTAATTTTACAAGAAATTGCCAAACTATTTTCCAGCATGGTTGTGCCATTTCGCATTCCTGCCAGTAGTGCATGAGAGTTCCAGTTGCCCCACATCTTTTCCAGTACTTGGGATCGTCAGGGTTGCATTTATAGCAATTCTAATAGATGTGTAGTGGTATCTCATTTTGATTTTAATTTGCCTTTCCTTAATACAAGCAATTTTTTTAATAACAAGATTTGTCTGGAGAGACAATGTTTCAAAACTTGGGAACCCTTGTGGGCAAAGTAAAGGGAGTCCTTGGTGGAGAATTTGCTGGGAACAGTTATTATTATTGGCTGCTGGCTTTGCCTGGTGGAGACTGGGGGAGATCCTTCCCCATCCTAGCACTGTAGGGACCTGCACTGCTTCCCTATGGTCAAGAGAGGGCAGAAGAGGACAGAAAATAAGCTGCCTCCCCACCTCCCCTTTTTTGGGGGGTGGGGGTGCTTATCAGTCCCCAGCATCCAGAGTACTTGCATGCATTATTATATTTATAGTTTTGCTTAAAAGTTTGCCTTTCCCTCTGAACCTACATAGCTGCTACCTTGTGAGGCTTAATTCCCCAAATTAACATTGTGAACTGATTTAATGTCAGGATTAACTAACCTTGTAATGTCCTTCCCTACCAATGCATAACTAACCTAACCTAAGAACTGAGCTACCCAAACTCAGCTACCTTCGTAGAATCCTTGATAAGTCTACTCTCCAGTGTCACCCCACAGAGCTTGTGTTAGGGGGAACCATGAGCAGCTGAGCTGCGTGAACCCCTGTCCTTCCTCTTCTCTAACTTTGCAGAAGCCAAAAGAGACTGAGGAAGGACTTCATGGGGGACAGGCCTCCAGATGCCCAGCTGGCTACAGGCACTCTGCCCGAGGACCTGGGCTGGGGCTGCCCTGACGGGGCGCTGCACAGATCTCCTGGGGCTGGGGCTGCAGAGTGCCCCCAAAGATGTACTCCAGCCTGAGCCCCGGGCTCCCCTCTGGCAGTTGGAGCCGGAAGTTCTTGAGGAGGGTGGCAAACATCAGGAAGAGCTCCATTCGAGCCAGCTGGTCACCTGGACATACCCGATGCCCTGGAAGCAGAAAGGTTAGAGGGTGGTAGCTGTCCCTGTGTCTGCCCCTCCACACCCTCAACTACCACCCCGAATCCAGCACTGTGCCTAGTACCTGTAGAGAATGGCAGGAAGGCCTCATTGACCACAAAGTTTCCATCCTTGTCCAGGAAGTGGCCAGGGTTGAACTGTCGAGGGGTCTCCCAGCACTCAGGGTCATACAGCACGGAGGCCAGGTTGGGCAAGATGATGGTGACCTGAAGAGAGGAGCTGGTGTGGCTCAAAGAGCCTCAGATGGCCCTGACACTAGGCCCAGGTGAGCTCAAAGAACACCCAGTGTGCTTGCGGGAGTAGCCCAGGGGACCGTAGGAAGGTTCAGCAGGCAGCCCTCTCAGGGTGCCCTTCCTCAAGGCTCACATCAGTGAAGGAACTGAGCATGACACCCTCCTGGCTATGGGCCACCCGTCTTTGTTCTGAAGATTCTCAACCAGGTCTAGAGACACAGAGCCATTGCATCCTATGGAGAAGGCCAACAGCTATGGGCATGTCTGGAAGGGACAAAGTAAGGCACAGGTCAGCAAACACCGGGATGAGGGGTTGTGTGTGTGTGTGTGTGTGTGTGTGTGTGTGTGTGTGAGAGGGTGAGAAAGAGAGAAAGATGAGAAATGGAATGGCAAACAAAGAGAAAGGATAGAGTGATGGAAAGACAGAGAGAAGAAAAGGAGACAGAAAGCTTCACTCTTTAGGGTTGGGGAGAGGAAAACATAAACCTAACTCCAACTCTAACCCTCACCCAAACCCTAACTCCAACCCAGACCTTCACCCTTACCCTAATCCTAGCCCTCACTCTATCTCAAAGGAGAAGTGAGTGATTAGAAAAATAATCAGACTGATGAGATGCGAGCAGAGTAACTTCTGCTCCTACCATGCAGGCCCTGGGCACACACAGGCCAAATGGAAGCAGCATACAGAGGCCAAAGTGGAGCAAAAATGGGTTGGTTATAGTCCCAGGACAATGAGCTCCAGGATTCTGGGGAGGGTCTCCTACTCCATGGCTCATTTACCAAATACCATAGACTTAAACCAGCTACCCGTATAGGAAACAGAACACTGACTACAGGATTCTTGGTCTTGACAAAGATAGCTTGAAATTAAAAAAAAAAAAAAAAAAAAAGCTCAGAAGAGTTTGAAGCCTGCATCCATCCCAAACAGAATAAAGAATGTAGAAATTAAGCCTGTGTAAATACTTTCAGAAGGCACTTTTTTGTTGTTGTTGCAGTGCCGTAAGCTTAAGGGAGGGGCCTGACCCTTGCTATCTGGACCAATAGGGCGCCCAGACCTGGTCACTCCGTAGCTTTAAGCGGAGGTGTTGGGGAGGCACATGCTCTTGCTGCTGCCTGAGTGAGCCACACATTTCCCAGTTCTAGTCCTAGCAATTTCCCCTTTTTCCACCTGGGATTAAGTAACTTTCTGCATTGCAACACTTCTTAATAATCACCTTAAGAGAAAGAGGCTCCTAGCAAGATGCTCTCTTCACTCCAGAATTATTTGTATCCTGTTTTACATGATGTTCTGGCCTCCTTGCGCAGTGACTGACTGGTCTTAGCTCATGGAACAGGTTCAGAGAATAGCCTATCCAGCACACAAAAAGGGTGACTCTCCTTCTCCCCCATATTGTAGAGCCATCTGCCTGCTGGGTGCCCTCTGGGGACTCTATGCCAGCTTCTCCCCAGTAGATGGCAGTTTGGAGTTCACAATCAAATAGCATGTCAGAGAAGAGACAGGCTTGAAGTCTTGAAGTGCAACCATTGTATTAGGAACCATTGCTGTTGTCACTATCACTCAGCTGATGAGATGGTTAGGAACAATTTAGGAATATCTGTAACATTTAATGATCTACTGTCAAGCTTTGATTCCACTTTCAGCGTTCATCTCTCGCCCAAGTTGTAAAAGCTCAATATTGATTTCAGGTTATTAATAGTCCTCTGGAGCCTTTATCTAAAATCAAATTGGCAGGAAGGGCCTCTTAATAAGGAAATTTCGAATCCCAAATGGCATAAAACAGAGCCGAACTCTGGTCCTCCCTTCTTAACTGACCTAATTTGGCACAGCTTCTAGACAATCTGGGCCTAGGTCCTCTGCCATGCCAGCTGCAAGATGAACTGATGACGTGGTCCTATCCTCACATTCCCAGAGACACTTGACAAACCTATGAACTTGCTGGCCAACTCCTGCCAAGGACAGCTCAGTATCCGCCAATCAGACAGACCAGTGGGTATGCAAAACGTCTCCATTTAACATGTTGGTTCACTGCTTACCGAGAGAGTCATTTTTGGAGCAATACAAATAGCAGGGCATGTGGTAGAAAGAAAAAAATTTTGGCATCAGAGGGACGTGAATTTGAAACTCAGTTAAGTCACTTATTAGCGATGTGTTTGGGCAGTTACTTATGCTCTCTACGCTAAAATTTCCCTATTTGTAAAAAAGGAATAACAACAGCAGCATCTAAAGGATAGGGTTGCTATGGAGAAGAAATGTGTGGAGGTGGAGATCTCAAGTCTGACCAAATTAATAAGAAGTTAATAATGGCATCCTGGCAGGGCCCCTGGAGTCAAGTCGAGTCTGCCTTGAACCACAGTCATAAGTGCTGAACGAAGACAGTTATGGTGAAGAGGGGGCTCCCACACCTTCTCCCCCCAACGCTTTCCTAGTGTGCCATGTCGTACCATTGCAGCTTCCACTAAGCACAGGCTGGGCATCAGGGCAAAGTCAAAGCCTCTTTCTGAGGAAAGTCTTGGGGCTCCAGCCACCACCTCTAGGTATAGAGGAGTCACCCTGCACCAGGGCACCAAGGTGAGTGACTGTTTCATTTTCATTAAAGTGGCAACCTCACCACCTACACATCTGTGGTGTGCTATCTTTAAAATGCCATCAATGATCCTGGACTCCCAAGATTCACACCCTTGTGCAATCACCTCCCCTTGAGTTGGGCTAGATCTAGTAACTCACTTCTAATAAACAGAGTATGGTAAAAGTACTGGGATATCATGTCTGAGATTAAGTTACAAAAAGATTTTAGCTTCTATTTTGGGTGTTCTCTTGCTTGCTACCTCTGTTGGAGGTCAGATGCCCTGTTGTGAGCTGTGCTGTGTGGAGGAACTGAGGGTGGTCTCTAGCCAGTGAGCAGCTGAGTCCTGAAGACATCCATGTGAGTGAGCTTGAAGTGGAGCCTCCCCAGTGGAGTCTTCAGATGAGACTGCAGCCCCACCAACAACTTGATGGTTACTTCATGAGAGACCTTGAATCAGAGCCATCCAGCTAAACTGCACCCAGTTTCCTGACCCTCAGAAACAGGGAAATTATAAATGCTGTTGTTCTAAGCTGCTAAGTTTTTGGGTAATTTGTTACACAACAAGATAGATAAATAATTCAATGTCTATTGACATTGAATGACCTAGATGGCTCAGCAATACAGAACACCGCTGTACTGAATGACGGAGTGGGTGCAAAGCCCTCAGCCCACAGTACACGTTGGCAAAGAGCAGATGTTATCATGTTATTGTCCAGCTCATGTCAAAAACCCTCTTGGAAACCTGTCTCAGCCTGGATCACTAGAGAGCTGTAAACTTCAAGTATATTATCTTGGCTTCCTGTAGAAATGCATTCAACTTCATGTAAACTTTTACCTCTTAAAAGGGGTTGAGATAAGAAGCAGCTACTATTTTGGAGAATATTTCTGAATTTTTGTAAAACTCCTACTTAAGGCATTATCCTACACATTGCCCCCTGGCCCTTGAAAGAACATTATGAATGATGATCCTTCTAATAACTAACTGGATGAGCCAAAGCTTCCCTGATACAGGCATGCTTCCTTTTATTACATAATAAGATTCATAACTAACTGGGATTTCCTTTTTTTAATAGCCTTCACTCCAGTAAAGCTCAGATTCAAGTTTTATGTGCATATGAAGTAGCCGTTCTTTTTTTTTTTTGAGACAGAGTCTCACTGTGTTGCCTGGGCTAGAGTGCCGTGGCGTCATCCTAGCTCACAGCAACCTCAAACTCCTGGGCTCAGGCGATCCTCCTGCCTCAGCCTCCCGAGTAGCTGGGACTACAGGCATGCGCCACCATGCCCGGCTAATTTTTTCTATATATTTTTAGTTGTCCAATTAATTTCTTTCTATTTTTAGTAGAGACAGGGTCTCGTTCTTGCTCAGGCTGGTCTCGAACTCCAGAGCTCAAACAATCCGCCCACCTCGGCCTCCCAGAGAGCTAGGATTACAGGTGTGAGCCACCGCGCCTGGCCAAAGTTGCTGTTCTTGACTTATTTTTATATAACTCTCTTCTTCTCTCTCTGCTTATTTGGTACTTGTTTCTCAACCTTGTTATAAAAATGAAAGAAACAAGAAAGCCATTTCTGCTAGAAACCAGTTCTAAGGCACATAAATTGCAAATGGCCTAACTGTTCATCAAAAGGGTTAAAAATTACAAAACATCCATTTGGTGGAACATTATGCAGCCATTAAGAGTAACGGAGATCAGTGGTTTTCAAAGTGTGGTCTCTGGACCCACAGCATCGGCACTGCCTGGGAATCTGTTAGAAAGGCAAAGTCTCAGGCCCCACTGCACACTCTGGGAGTGGAGCCCAGCAGTGTCTGTTTGAAGAAGCCTTCCAGTGACTCCAATGTACCTGGAAGTTTGAGAACCACTGATCTAAAAGGATCTGAATAATATGTTAAGTGAAACGAAGGATTCAGAATGATATATTTAGCATAATCACAACTATGTAAAATGTATTTGGATAAAAAAAGATTAGAAAGAAGTACATTATAATGTTTGCAAGGGTTATCTCTGAGCAATAGGGAACTTTAAAAATTATCCCTTGGTGAGTACACTCTTTTATAAACAACCCCGCATCCCAAATGCCATAGATAGATGATAGATAGATAGATAGATAGATAGATAGATAGATAGATAGATAGATAGATGGATGACTGACTGACGGAGAGCTGGCAGGTTGGCAGAAACCATAGCAGATGGCCGTGCTGGGCAGGAAGGGCATGCTCTGTAGGTACCAGGGCGGGCGTGGGGCTGCGTAGGGGCTGCCTACCGTGGGCATGGGGTAGCCGCACACACGGGTGGAGGTCACACACTGGCGCACGGCGCCCACGGTCACAACACTGCTGAGGCGCTGTACCTCGTGGAGGACAGCGCGGGTGTAGGGCAGGTGCTCGCGCTCTTCGTAGCAGACAGCTGAGGCAGCGCCCAGCACCTCGTCCAGCTCCTGCTGCACCCTGTCTGTGGGTAGCTCAGTGTGGGTCTCGGGAGGGCGCCTGAGGCCTGGCCTTCCCATCCCGCCCCACCGCCCTCACCCCAGCCAGAGACTGCCCAGAGGCTCATGACCCCTAGGTGACTCCACCTAGGTTACTCCTGCCTCCCCTGGTCCCACGGGAGCACGCCCTTCTCTGAAGCAGAGCTAGCTGCTTATGAACGAGATTTTGTAGGGTTTTCTTTTCCAGGGGCTACTTGAGGGAAAGAAAAGGACACAGGTTTCAACACCCACTATGTGCCAGGTGCTCTATATACAAAGAGCATTATGAGGTGGGAACTGCTGTCACCATTTTACAGATGAGGAAACCGAGGCTCTAACTGGACAGATATTTTTGCCCAAGGTCAATAAAGTGCGGAGCCAGGATTTGAACTGAGGTCGTAGCCAGTTTGTCCCTGAGAGAATTCCAGCCACCTTTTTCCCTCCGTGACTGTGATCTTGAGGTGGACATTAGCACAGGTGCTGCATCATTGCAGTACGTGCTGAATCATTACTGAATGAGTAAAAGAATGTTGCCCCCTTTTACACTGGTTCTGAGAGGTGGAATGACTTGCCCAAGATCACACAGTAAGTAGGGTGGGAACTGAAGCCCCTCTTGACTCAAAGCCATGAACACTTCTTATACCACAGTGGTGAGAGAGCAGGCCCCGGCCCCGGCACCACAGAGCAGGAGTGATGGGGTAACAGGCACAGGCAGTCAGCCAGGGTAGAACCAAGGGCCCCTCACCCTGGACGTCTCTGTGCTGGACCATGTGGATGAGTGCCCAGCGCAGGGTGGTGGCTGTGGCGTCGGTGCCTCCCAGAAACAGGTCGATCACCACCTGGATCAGGTTCTCCTCGTTGAATGTGGAGACAGGATCATCCATGGCCTGGCAGGCGGTGGGGGGAACAACTCTGGGTCTAAAATTCTCTCCTAACAGAGCCCTGGTGTCTCTTTGAGGCCTGACCTGTTCTAAGACTTGTGGGACCAGAACTCCTTGGGGGTCTGACCCCTGAGGAGGACCTGAGTCCCAGAATTACGCTGACTGACTTTTTTTTTTTTGGAGACAGGGTCTGGCTATGTCACCCAGGCTGGACTCAAACTCCTGGGCTCAAGCGATCCTCCTGCCTCACCTCCCAAGTAGCAGGGACTACACCATGCCCGGTTTGCACTGACTTTTCATGAGGGACTGTCCCTGACATTAGCCAGAGCTTCTGCTTCCCACCCTACCCTTGGTTGCAGAAGCCATCCTTGGCCTGGGAAAAGGTAGGGAGGAAAACCCTATTTTAATCCAATCTTTCAGGGTGCTCTGAAAGCTTATAGACCAAGACAAAAATGAGGAACCAAGACCACGGCTTAGAAACAAGGTGCAGCCTAGAAAGATGGCCCCCTCCATTCCTCTGCATCAGGCCCACCTTGGTGATCTGGGCCAGGTAGCAGCTGATGAAGTCCTTGGGGGCCTCGGGTGCCCCAAGCTTGTGCCTGATGATCTCTTGGCGGATGAAGCCCCTCACAGCCTCTTTGTACCTGAACATCTCCTGGTGTGGTCCTGGGAGGTGGCGGAGGGCCCAGGGAAACATGTCGTACAGCTGTGGAGAGAGAGGCCCACCCAGGGCCTACTCAGGTGCCAGCATGAGTCAGGGGGTCTCCAGAGTGGGCTGCAGCCTCTGACATGGGCAACACAGGGCTGCCTCTCATCTGAAGACCTCCAAAATAATCTAGACAGAAATGAGAGCAATGGTAGCAGCGATTGTGTTCGGGGCTAAGCTAGGACGTTTCGGAGCCAGAAAGCTGCATTTCTGAGGACATAACTTGCTTCTTACTCCCTGCCCATTCGCGCTGAACCACACAAAGGAGGATTGATGCTGTGAACTTGTCAGCTTGCTGAACAAAAGTCATCTAAAGGACCCAGACTCAGGCCCCACGGTCTCCCTCCTGCCAGGCCCTGGCTGAGGCTCCTGCCTGCCTTGGGCCTCCAGCCGTCCAGTGGCCTGCGTGCCTGCCTCCCCAAATGCCAATTACCCGGCGCCACACGGTGCTGACAAAGGCCAGGCCAAAGTCGATGGCTTGAGTCAGTTCCTGGAAGATGGGATCCTCCGAGAGGAAGCAGTAGCCAAACACGAGGGCCCCAATGACTCTGGCCGTGGACCTGACAATGGATGCCTGAGGGTCGAAGGGTCTACCTGAGAGTAGAGGGGCAGGGCTCAGGCTGAGGAGACACAAGGAGCACTGCCCGAGCACGCATCCAATCTTGTATACAGCCGCTCATTTACTTATCATTCGTTCATTCCCGTTCTTCATTCATGCACCCTATAAATGCTTACTGAGCACCTTCTATGAGCCAGCTCTGTGACAGGTGCTAGGTTTGCAGAGAGAGGAGTGGGACACAGACAACCTTTAAATGACAACAGAATGTAGGGCAGGTATGTCACAGGCGGGAACAAATCCCTAGCTGTGCCTGGGATTCAGGGAGGTCTTCTTGGGGTGGATGACCTCAGCCAGGTCTGAAAGGAGCTGTCATTTCTCACGGGGAGGGAAGAGGTGTGGGCTAGGTCATTCGGAAGGGTCAGTAGCATGTGCAAAAGGTTGGAAGTTTGAAAGGCATTAGGTGTCATTGGAGAACACTGCCCCAGCTATAGAGAAGAAGGGCTTCTGGCTTCCCAGTGACCCGGGCATTCCTGGGCCTCTGCCCACCCACCTCAGAGAAACTCCCACTGCACTGACGTAGCTCTAAACTGCTGTTAGCGTTCCCAGGCTTCACGGACACACGCGCACACACACACCCCTGCAGGTGCAGCAAGGCTCGGCCTCCCTGCGTGTACGTGGGGTGGCGGGATTAGGGTGCGCCTTCCCTGGCCTGCCCCCTGCCCGCGTCTTACCCTGCTCCCGGTGGAAGGCTTCGGCCAGCTCTGCCGCTTCTTCCTGCAGCTGCGCCTGCAGCGCCGGCTTACCCAGGCCCAGCTCCCGAAGCGTCACCACACAGAAGCGTCTCTGTTGCCGCCATGTGTGCCCGTTGCTGCAGATGACCCCTGGGTCCGGGGCGAGGTGGACAGTCACCGGCCTCTCCCAGCCTCCCAGGCCAAGACCGCTAGGCTCTCACCCAGGCCTAGCGGGCAGACCCCCAGTGACCCTCCCGAGCAGCGATGGGCTGGTGCTCTGACTAGTGAGTGAGGGCTGTTAGCGAGCCTGGTGTGCTCGAGCTGGGCTCAACTACGCCCTCTCCCAGTCCACCCAGCTGATTTTGCCTTTGAGAGTCCCCACAAGACATGCAGGAGGAGATAAAGAGGGGGTGAGGAGGGAACAGGGCATTTGCTGAGCCCGGCACTGTATCGGGCACTCTCGGTGTTTCGGTCACTTGGTCTCCCCCACACCCCCGGGAGGTAGGAGCAGTCGTTATCCCCATCTCACAGACGAGAACACTGAGCGCACAGTGAGGCTCACTTGCTCAAGGTCACACAGGTGGCGAGGGGCTGAGACTTGCGTCCAGGTCTTTTGACCTCCAGAGCTGGTTCCTTGTCACATCCCCTCGCCCCAAAGGCGTGTTTGAGGAGACCCGACTCCTCTCAGGAGGCCCCTCTCTGTTAACAGTTCTGGGCCAGCCCAACTCTCTGAGCGCAGTGACCATCCAGCCACCTCCCCTCCCCAACAGGAGGGGCAGCCCTGCCTCTTTCTCCAAACAGGTCCCAGAAGAGCGGGCTGAGGGGCCTGCCAGAGAACTGCTCCGAGTTGGAGACCAGCGCCTCCTTCACCGCCTGGAAGCCGCTCAGCACCACGACAGGCGTCGGGCCCACCCACACGGTGAACACGCGTCCATGAGTCTGGGCCAGCTGCGGAGAGACCAGCGACACTCACCTCAGGGCACCTTCGCAGAGCACCCCCATCCCCAGACAAGCCGAACCTGGGCCACAGGCTCCCCGTGTGCTCGGAATGGTCAGGGCCCAGTTCCACGACCCATCAGCCCTGGGAGCTGGGCGTGTTCTACCCACTTTACAGATGATGTTAAATAATGACCGCAGTTTCCTGAGGGCTAATGTCCTGTGTAGGCTTTACATATGTCACTTGAGTCCCCCTCAGCATCAGTGTGCAGGTAGGGATCATCTCCATTTTATGGGTTAAAAAACACAGGCCAAGACCAGGCACGGTGGCTCACGCCTGTAATCCTAGCACTCTGCGAGGCCAAGGCGGGAGGATCACTTGAGCTCGGGAGTTCGAGACCAGCCTGAGCAAGAGTGAGACCCTGTCTCTACTAAAAATAGAAAAAAATTAGCCAGGCATGGTTGTGCGTGCCTATAGTCCCAGCTACTTGGGAGGCTGAGGCAGGAGGATCGCTTGAGCCCAGGAGTCTGAGGTTGCTGTGAGCTATGATGATGCTATTACACTCTAGCCCTGGCAACAAAGCAAGACTCTGTCTCAAAGAAAAAAAAGAAAAAAGATAGCAAAGGACCAGGACCTCAAACCCAGGTGTCCCCACTCCCAGTGTAGTGTTCTTTCCAGTGTGTGAGGAGCCTGAGGATTATAATTATCTGATCTCTTCAACCAGATATTTAAAAAATATTTGTTCAGCTCTGATTGAGAAGAGAGCCAAGCCTTGCCAGGGAAAGGGCAGTGTGTCCTGCCCGTGGCTTTCAGCAGCAGTCCAGCCCTGGCCCACTCAACCCAACAGACGCCCTCCAGCTGGCACATCTGTCTACCCTGGAGGTGGCTTTGTGCAGCGACTACTTGAGTAATGTTACTTGAGTGTGCCCTTGGGAGTCCCATTTCCCCAACTCCCATCTCAAGTGGCATTTCAGAAAAGTCCTTCCTGCCATAGACACAGTGCTCTCCTGGAATAGAGTTCTGTTCAATACAGCTTTCTCCATCGTGTTACATTTGCAGTGGACTTCTACTGCCCTCAAGAATCCTCTTAGGTAGACTTTGCACAAAGTCTATAATTTTTGCAATCCACCTACAACCTTGCATTTGACAGATGAGGAAAATGAGGCTCATGGCCTCTGAGCTAGTGAGTGGCAGGACCAGGATTCACCCCCACATGTGTTTGACCCCATTTCCTTCGATCTTCAGTATCCTTGGGCTGAGCGGGAGGAGGGTTCATCTGCTCACCCCTTAGGGACAGATTGCCTACCTGGAATAGTGTCTCCGGATGCAGCTGAAAGCTAAGTTGCCACAGGTTTCCAAGGATGGGGAAGGGGAATGGGCCAGGGGGAAGGTGGCTCCTTTCCCAGTAGAGGGTGCCAAGTTTCAAAAGCAGGAAGGAGACAGCCAATACAGCCAGCCCGCTGAGCAGGGAGAACATCTCCTTGGTCCTGTGTCTCCTGTCCTCCCCTCTGCTTCCCGGTCCTGAGGCTCCTCACACCCTCTCCCACCTTCCTCTCCCCACGGCCTGCTCCTGCTTTTATGCTCGTGCTCCCCAGGCAGTGTCGTTGGGGGAGGCAAACCCTAGGAGTCTTTCCCCAAAGGAGTAAATCCATTTGGTCACACCAGTCACACCCGGCCATGCTGCTCAGCAGGGCTGCAGGGCTCCAGCCTGGGACAGGTTGGGACACCTTCACTCCTACATCAGCATCAGCCTTACCTCCGGCCCATGGAGCTCATCCTGGTGAGGCTGCCCTCAGCCTCTGCCTGCGCAGCAGCTCAGGGAGGGACAGGGAAGCCACCAGCAGTGGCAGTGTCTCCCCTCAGGATATGCTATTCCATCTCAGCATGCGCTAGACCCCACGTTTGTCAGTGGTCACGTTCTGTAGTCTTTTCTTGTATTTCAACTGTCTTGGAACCTGGCTGCTGGGGTCTAAATCCCAGTTCTGCCCAGTTGTGTGACCTTGAGCAAGTTATTTACCTCCCCTTGCCTCAGTTTCTTCATTTGTTCAAAGGAGATAGGAGATGATTGTGGCCAACTTCCTCATGGGGCTGTTGTACCAGTGCCCAGCAGGACGTAGATGCCGCATTGCAGTCAGGTACCCACAGGCACGATTCCAGCCATGACGGGGAGCCATTTCCACTCGAGGCTTACAGAGTCCAAGAACATTGTTTAATGTGCATGGAGTTTCAGTTTGGGAAGATGTAAAGTTTTGGAGGTGGATGGTTGTGGTGATTGCACGACAATGTGAATGCACTTAATGCCACCAAACTGCACACTTAAAATGGTTAAAATGGCCAATTTTATACTTTTATGTTATGTATATTTTACTACAATTAAAAAAAAAAGTCAAGGGACAGGTTGTTGGAGGAAACTGGACCATGGCTGGGTGGACAGAGTTGTTTACAGGCTCACACAGTCCCTCTGCCCGGAGTGCCTTCCCCCTGCATCTCCACCTCTAGAAGTTCTGTCTGTCCTCAAGGGTCATCTCCAGTGGACGTGGTGACAATGCTCACCTCACAGGGGTGTTGGGGTGTCTCAGATTAGCGAGACAAAGCTACGTGACAGCACCATGGCTAATGTGCTCTGCTTGTACAAGTGGCACTACTGCCGCAATTTCCACAAAACTGCTGCCCTCTGTTTTGATAAGTTGCCTTCCTCTCTTCCTATCATGTTTCTCCCTCCTCGAAACATTGCTTTAGAGTTACAGATCTCTGAAAGCTTCTCTAGCCAACTCCAACAATCCACTGCCTCCAAACACCCAGCCATCTCCCACGATGGTCGTGGCCTTGCTCGGGGCTGACCCCCTGGCTCTGTTCACTACCCTGGGCGTCCACTCCACACGACGCCTGGTCTCCCCTTTGGATGAAATCGAGCGTGTTCAGGGTGGCATGGCTGTAGACAAGGTCTCCCTTTCTTTGGGTTTCTCCAACAGTGTCAGCCATTGTTGACAGTCCTGAGTTGCCACTGAGTGATGTGACTCACTGATAGAAGGACCTGGTGGCCCTCAAATCCCAGTCCCACGTGCTCAATGCTCCTGTGTGAGCACACCAGTGAGACTGTTATGAGAGATCCTCCACGCTGCTCCTTTCACACACGACCAGACTCTCGTCTGACCACTTCCTGTCCCCAGTGCCGTGTGAGCTACCTGAGGCCAAGGACTGTTCACAATCCAAATATCTTGCATGTAACCCAGTATACTGTTCCAGCGTTCGACTGAATTCATATGGTCTTGGATATTTGGAGGTGGCCGTCATGGGGGTTGCTGGTGGAGACTAGGGTTTTAGTAGAGGCTTTGGTGTGGATGCAGGTAGTTAGGCAGTGGCTGTGATGATGACTATGGTTTTGGAGGTGGAGGTAGGATAGAAAGAGGGGTCTGTCATCTGCTTTGTGACCCACCGATCGCATGCCATTTGGGTACTAGCTGTCGTTCGGTTATTTTGGCCAGGAATGTCTCTCGGAGCCGCCTCAAAATCAAATACAGCATTTGAAGCCTTTTCTTTAAGATGGAGAAGTTTATCACCCCAGTGGGAGACGTGCCTGCTCAACATTCCCGGGAGTGTTGAACTTTGACAAACTTCCTCCCCACCCTCCCTCGCCCAAGGGTCACAGCGTTCTGGCTGCTGAGGGTGGCACAAGGTGCCTGGAACAGAGACACACCCAATACACTGGGCCAGAGTGCGATCAGCTTCCGGGGATGACAGGTGGCAGGGACACAGATCTGGAATGGGAGGCCCCGGGTGACTAGCCCTTCCTCACTTAGCCAAGGCCCTCAATGTGTGATTGTTCAGTGTGGCTTCCTCTGTGAGATGGCGGAGGTGGGCCACAGGGTCTCCTCTTAAAGGGAACTCCCATGCAGAGGCCGGCTGACCCTGCAACTTCAAGTTGCACCTCCCCCCTCGGTGGTCTTCGTGATTCCAGCCATTGTTGCCACCCAGGCCATGCGGCTGTTTCCTTCTCAGAATTCTGAGTCCATTCTGAGAATGGACAAATCTCAGAGCAGTCCCCTCTGTTCCTCTAAGAACAACTCAATTCAATTAGGATGTTTTGGCTAAGCACCTTCCCTTGTATGAGGTATTTTCACATCAAATTGCTAACCAATCCTCTCTGCAACACTCAGAAGGTGAAGGAATTTGCTTGAGAAAGTGGGAGGGGAGGGGCACAGTGGCTCACACCTGTAATCCTAGCACTTTGGGAGGCCAAGGCAGGAGGATCGCTTGAGTCCAGGAGTTTGAGGTTGCAGTGAGCTATGATTATGCCACTGCACTCTAGCCCAGAAGACAGATGAAACCCTGTATCAAAAAAAAAAAAAAAAAAAAAAAGTGGGAGGGCTGTAATTCTAACCAAGGTCTGTCTCCAAATTCAGTTTTCTCTTTCTACAGCTGCCTCCCAGCTGAGATGGGCGAGCCTCTCAGGAAGGCTGTGAAAGGCTAAGAGACAACACACATGAGGAACCCAGAGCTAGTCATGCTTCCAGAGGTTTTCATTTCTTACGTTTGTGTTCAATTTGTACAATGTACCCCGGTGCCTCATGGGGGTGAATGGGAACAAATACAGGTGGCCTGCCTGCTTGCCTCTGCACATTACAGGAAGTCCCTGAAGGACAGTAGTTATTTTGGGGCAGGGTTGGGAGACCCAGGAATCCCTGAAAGAAGGACGGGCAGATTCAGAGACCATATCCAGGCAGCCAGCACAAAGGCCAGTGCTAGAGGACATGGCCCTGCATTGCTTATTATTATCTTTAGAGACAGGGTCTCACTCTGTCACCCAGGCTGGAGTGCAGTGGAGTGGTGTCATCACAGCTCACCACAACCACAAACTCCTGGGCTCAAGCAACCCTCCTGACTCAGTCTCCCAAGCAGCTGGACTACAGGCTCAGGCCACCATGCCTACTTTTTTTATTTTTGTAGAGATGGGGTCTCGCTATGTTGCCCAGGCTAGTCTCAAACTCTTGGCCTCAAGCAATCTTCCCACTGCCTTGGCCTCTAAAAGTGCTGGGATTACAGATGTGAGCCACTGTGCCTGCCTATATGCTTTATTATTTATAGTGCTTTTTCTCTTTTTTGAGACAGAGTCTCGCTCTGTCACCCTGGATAGAGTGCAGTGGCATGATCATAGCTCACTGCAACCTCCAGCTCCTAGGCTCAAGCAATCCTCCTGCCTCAGCCTCCTGGGTAGCTGGGACTACAGGTGCATGCCACCACACCCAACTAATTTTTTTCTATTTTTGGTAGAGATGGGGGTCTTGCTCTTGTTCAGGCTGGTCTCAAACTCCTGACCTCAAATGATCCTCCAGCCTCGGCCTCCCAGAGTGCTAGGATTACAGGCGTGAGCCACCATGCCCAGCCTAATAGTGCTTTCTTTCACTCTCAGTTTGACTGCTCTTCATGAATGCTCTATCACTGCTGACTCCGTAAGTCTCTAGGCTTTGTAGAAGAGGATGATGTGATGTCTGAGAGTTTGCAATGAACTCAGCATCTGGAATTCTAAGTGTTCCAGTCGTGCTCCCAAGGGGAGCTGCTTTCTTTCAAAAAGTTGGAAAGAAGGGGAGTAGTTTGAAGAAGGGAAGCAGGGCAGCAAGACAACACTCCAGTGTGGTGCTGTGCTCTAAGGAACATTGTCTCAGGGTCAGGGAGAGGCTTTGTGTCTGCAGAGTGCGGCAAAGGGCAGCCAACACCTTCCTCCTCCCTTGCCCCACGTACACGCCCACACCCCAATGCATTCTGCTTTCAAAGAGCTCCAAGGGTAGTAGAATCATTCACTGAAACTGAATGATATCTTTATTGTTCCCAGTATATTCTTCTTATCCAAAAAAGATTTATGCAGCTAATTATTTAAAATATTGAATATATAAAGACAGTCAAAAGGAAAGATCCAAAATCTTACGAAGGACAAGGGAGACAAACTGAGATAAACATATTTACAGTGCCTGAGCTTCCTGTTAGCCAAAGTGAGAAGGAAGAAACTATTTAATATGTGTTCCAGAACCCTTGAGAATCTGAGAATTTTCCTGATACCCGAAAGGGATTTGTTGTGTGGCCTATAATGTGTTAGACATTATTGTCATCAGGGATTTTATGGAAGATGTAGTAGCAGCTTTCCTCCTCTGGCTGTTTCTGAGAGTGACTTCAGTACTGGCCAGGGACTGAAAAAAGTTTTGAAACCAAAAGAGTGGTGGTCTTTTGGGAGTACAACACGGCTCAGTGGGATGGGAGTGATTTAAGGAATGGGTCCCAAGGTTATCACTTCTCTTAGCCAAGCATTGCTCTGCTTTCCCAAGCATGAATGCCAGTGGTCACATCAAATGGTACGTGGTCAGGACACAGCCCCTGCACCAGCTGACAGGTCCCAAAGAAAGTGCACACAGAGGCTGCTCTGGGCAAAATCCTTCCATTGATTACTTACAGGCTCTGGCCTGGGCCCCTGTGGGGAAGCTTGGAGAGCTAGGCTGGATGGTCTGGTGCCCGAGGACGCCCAAGGCCCCTGGACCCACACACTTATAATGGACCTGTGGATCTTACCACACCCGAGATAAGGAAGGTGACCCGAAGGACAAGAGAGAAAGGCTGTCTCTCAGTGACTCAGGGTCACACTGGCCCAGGCACCTCCCCAGTGATGAGATGCTGGATGCTCTCCACATGCCAGCTGTGTGTCTTCAGACAGGAGCAGGGGAGGAGGGAGGGCAGGAAAAAGAGACAGAGAACAAATATTTAGTTTCTCTTCTTCTTTGGACTATAATCTCCATGTGTCTGCTTTTGGTCTCCAGTGCCCGTACAGTGTCTGGCACCTAATGGGTGCTGAATAAATATTTTCTGGAAAAAAAAGAAGACGACCGAGGGGGCTAGAGTCCAGGTGTTGGGAAGCTGCGAGGGAAGGGACGGCTGGATCAATGACCCCGGAAGGGGAAGTGCAGAAAGTTCCTAGAGGGCCTGGGGCAGGGCCACTCTCATGGGCCCGTGGGGATGAGGTCAGGAGAGCACTTCCAGGGTGGTCCCAGTGGCATATTTTCTCTCACCGGTGGTCAGAATGGCGCCAGGACTGCAGCCCACCAGATTCTTTGTCAAGGACACAAATGGGTCAGAGCAGTGTCCCGCGGGCACTGGCCGGTGAACCAACTGTTCTAGGAAGGTCAGTGTCTTTGCCCCAGCAACGGTGTGCCACAGTCCTATCTGGCAGGCACTGGACCAGTCCCAGCTGCGTGACGGGGCTCCCCTTCAGGAAGACGGCTGCGCCAAGCCTAGGGGAGACTAGCTCTGACGGTTCTCACGTGGGTGGCAGCCAGCTTAGTCCTCCCAGGTCCACCTGAGGGGGTGGACGGGAGCTTGCCTGGCCCAAGGAAGGAGCCCAGGCCACAGGCAGAAATAGGACATGGAGAAGATTCCAAAAAAAGAGGCAATCCTTCCCCAGTACCCACCACCTCCCTCGTGGGAGCGAGGAGGAACAGGCATACTTCTGGAACTATGTTCCAAATGAGGTTAGCAGGATCCAGGTTTTTCAGGTCTTATTTATGGACTCACATTAATCCTAGGGTTAGAGGTGGAAACCCTAGTGACCCTCTGGTCCAGCACATGCATTTACTCCTGATAACACTGAAACTGAAGTCATGAGATGAGAGGAACAGCTTGAGCTCTGGAAGCTGGCGGTCTGGGTCTGAACTCTGTGTGCTTTACTACATACTGCAAGTGTGGCCTGAGACAACTTAATCTTTGTGAAACTTTCCTCATCAGCAAAATGTGTTTAATTATACCTACCTTGCAAGGGACTCAGAAAATTAAAGAAGGTCACGTTGAAAGTGCCAAGTACAGTGCTTAGCACACAGGTGTCCCTGAGTTCTAGCCAAGGGAATTTGCATGAAGCAACATCTATCATTTTCAGACCTGGCCCATAAACACTCTCTGCTCAGCATTCTATCCCCTCTCTTCCCTGATCAGCACAGCTAAGAACCTTAAATCTAGAGGTTGGCAGGGCGACCAGAAGAGAGCGAGCCTGGGTTCATGAACGACTGCAAGAGCAGAACCCTCACTCCACCCCTCTATGCACCACACTGCTCTATGACAGGAGCAGGGTTATTGCAGTGAACTGCTGAAAGCTTGGTGTCGTTACAGCTCTTAGCCTACTCTATCTACTTGAAAACAGAGAATTAAAAGCTGGGAGAGCACAATTGCCTTAAAAAAAAATCAAACTTAAAGGCTGGGTGCAGTGGCTCACACCTGTAATTCCAGCACTTTGGGAGGCCAAGGAGAGAGGATCGCTCGAGGCCAGGAGTTCAAGACCAGCCTGGGCAACACAGCAAGACCCTATCTCTATAAAACATAAGAAAAGTTGGCCGAGTGTGGTGGTGCACTCTTCTAGTCCCAGCTACTTGGGGGCTGAGGTAGGAGGGTTGCTTGAACCTAGGAGTTTGAGGTTGTAGTGAGCTGTGATCATACCACTGCACTCCAGCCTGGATGATAGTGTGAGACTCCATTTCTATATTGAAAAAAAAAAAGCTGAGAGGATTGCTTTAGACAGGAATTCAAGACCAGCCTGGGCAACATGGTGAGAATTTTTTTTTTTAAAAGCAAGACATATATGTGTAGAAAAGCTATACAATAGAGCAACATAACATCAGCTATTTCTGGGTGATGGATGCTTTTGTAATGCTGTGTAACTACCCATAAATGTAGTGGCTTTAAAAAACATTATTTTGCTCAGGGATTCGGGAAGGGCTTAGTTGGGTAGTTCATCTCTGATCTGTGTGGCACCAACTGGGATGGCTGGAGCTGGAGCCAGTTCCACTTCCAAGATGGCTTCATGTGGTCTCAGGATGGCTGCAGGGCTTACATGACAGCTGGCTTCTAAGAGGCAGGAGGTGTGAGCTGCTTGGCCACATAAGGGCTTTGTGCGGAACTGGCACAGTATCACTCCTACATATTCTGTTGGTCAAAGTGGTCACAGGGCCCACCAGATCCAAATCAGTAGAGAAACAGCCTCCATCTCTTGATGGGATAGCAGCAAGGACACAAGGACACACTGCAGGAGAACATGTGAGATGGGAGATACTATTGCAGCCATCTTGGAAAACACATCCTGCCACAATAGGGCTACAGGCAATTTTTGATTTCTTCATTGCACTTTTCTGCATTTTCCAAATTTTGTACAATAAGCATGCATCACTTTTATAATCAGAAAAGAGGCTATTAAAAGAAATGTGGGCTGGGCGCGGTGGCTCACGCCTGTAATCCTAGCTCTCTGGGAGGCCAAGGCGGGCGGATTGTTTGAGCTCAGGAGTTCGAAACCAGCCTAAAAAGAGCGAGACCCCGTCTCTACTAAAATTAGAAAGAAATTAATCGGACAACTAAAAATATATACAAAAAATTAGCCAGGCATGGTGGTGCATGCCTGTAGTCCCAGCTACTCGGGAGGCTGAGGCAGGAGAATTGCTTAAGTCCAGGAGTTTGAGGTTTACATTTAGCTAGGATGACGCCACGACACTCTAGCCTGGGCAACACAGTGAGGCTCTGTCTCAAAAAAAAAAAAGAAAAAAAAAAGAAATGTGGCACACAATAGTGCAGGCAACCATCAATGCAAGATAAGGTTCCAGTTAGCTGTCCCTTTCTGTGTCCCTGAGGCTCATTACCTTTAATGCTATGCCCTGTTTCTAGGTGATCAATCAGAAAAGGGGTAGGAAGGGGCTGGCGCATCATTAAGCCACTCAACAAACACTGGGCATTATCTCCTGGCTGTTCTGAAGTCACTCAAAATGGAAGTCATTCCATTTTCTAAAGGGCTCTTTTCCTTAATGCTCCTTTGTCTCTTTGAAGCAACTAAATTCCTTTTTGTCACGACCACAGTGAAAGAAAGTCTGGAACACTGATTTATATTAATACTCATTGAGCATGCAATGTATAAGGCACTATTCAAGAGTTAGCTGAATAGTGTGATACTTACTAAGCATGTTTATGTGTAAAACGTAACACTTAGAAATGTAAAAAAATAATCAGCAATCACATGCAAAGCAAAAGGAAATAAACCTTAAAATAGATTTGTTAGCAAAATGTAGGAATCCAGAGAAATTTGGTTTGAAGAGCAAGGCTTTGTGGAGGAGATAATATTTGACCTGAGTTTAAAAAAAATCATGGCTTTGTTTGATAAGAGAGGATCAAGGAATTCCAGGCTGGAAAAACAGCAAAGACTTAAAGGCGAGAAAATATACGGTCAGTAATTTGAGGAACACTGAGTAGAAAAGGAGGGTTGGAGCCAGATAACGGACACACTTGACTGCCGAGATAAGGAATATGGGCCACTCCATAGGCAACAATCCCCTGAAGATTTCTGGAGTATTTGACCAACTTGTATTTTTGGTGGGTATTTTGGCAGTAGAAGACAATGGTTCAGAGAGGGACACTGAGGCAGGGAGACCAGTTAAGAGGCTATAACTACAACATGAAAAGAAGGGAGGTGGGTCTCAAGGAGAGCAGAGGGAGAGGGTGGGGATGGCGATGTACAGGAACGGCAAGGGACTGACCTTGGAGAGAAGGGGCAGGATAGTTAAGGATGAACTTGAGGCTTCTAGCCTGACACACTAGGCGGTAAATGGTACTACTAGTAAACTAAGACAAGGAGCGCTGTTTGAGGTGCCCAAGAAATGCCCAGTGGAGGCCCTCACAGGCAGCTAGAGACTGGTCCTAAGGACAGAGGCCATGCCCACAGCTGAAGGCTTGTCAGTGTGCTGGTGAGAGTGAAAAAATCCATAGAGAAAAGGGAGCGGGCAGAGGTCAGGGAAGTACCTCCTTTTAAGTGGCAAGGCAGGTTGAGAGAGGTGGGAGGAGAACCTCGGCATCATGTCAACAGGAACAGGAAGACCTTCCTGGAACAGGAAGACCATGAAGGGTCTCTTTCTGTTGACCATATTACTTTTTTGGAAGATAAATCCAGTGCACCAGTAGGTGGTTACCATTTAGATCAGTGCTGTCCAACAGAACTTTCTGCAATAACGGACATGTTCTATGTCTGCACTATACAATACAGTAGCCACATACGGCTACTGAGCACTTGAAATGTGACAACTGAGGAACTGGATTTTTAACTCTAAGCCCAGCCCCTGAATTTTCAAGATGGTACAGGCAGTTTATAAAAAACGATGGGTTTAAGATAGGATTTCCACTGATGACCAGCAGAACCAATACCAAACAGTTTAAAAGCTTTCTTGGCTGCATTCAACACAATATAATCAGGAACTTTAGAATGAGTACCCTTTTGAATGGGAACTAATTCTCAATGGGTTAATGTGAATGAATTGGCTGAAAGGGCAATTATATTGTTTGAATTGCTGAGAATCCTCAACAAACGATTCATTTTAAATATATTTTATCCTGACCACCCACCTCACTACAACATTCACCTTTCCCACTCCCTATCCTCTTATTAGCAGCAAAGGAGCTTTATTTGGGGACCATGCCCAGGAACGCAGGCTGCACGGACTAAGGCCACCAGAGATGATTCCAGGCATTTTGGGCCCCATGCCCCTTGCAACCAACCAGCTCTGCCATGGGCCCTTCCCAGATGAACTCTACCGCTGGATATTCAGATCCAAGGCTCAGCGCTTCAAAGCCATTCAAGGACATTTTGCTCCCCTCCCAGAGAACTATGTTATACACCAAGAATTTTACAAAATCCAAAATAATTTTATTCATTTTCAGATTTTTGCTTCCACAAGGTGTTCAGCAAACATGCTAAGGCGACAGAATGTCTAGTTGGTCACGACATGCAACGCTGACCGTTCAACTGATGACAGCAGTGACCACGCCCACCTGAGCTACCGGCCCCACAGCACAAAGGGGGTTTGCGGGAACACACCGAACCACACGGCAATCAGCAACCTGAGGTAGGTCTCTTTACAGTACAAAAAACTTCTACGCCAGTGTGAGACACTGATTAACAAGAGCTGCTTAAAGTTGCAGACTTTGGAGAGAGAAAGAGACTGTGAGACAACTGCAGTGAGAAAGGAAAACAGACCCACGAAACCCTGAACCCTGTCACTGAACTGTGGAGGTGTGGGAACAGGCAAACGAAAAAGTTCCACCCAAAAAAGCAGCAGTTGGCTCCGGGGCTTGGAACCAACAGGTCTAGGAGCTGGAGAGCTCTGTGCAGTGGCCAGCGTTAGGAACCTGAGGCAGTGGGACACTCTGTGAACAGACTGATTTTTGTTTAGAAACAACAGCAAAAAGAGGAAGGCAGGAAAGAAACTCCCCCCACTCTGAGGAATGTTTCTGTGATTCTTATTCCTGTTGGAGGGAGGGAAAGGGGGCCTGGGGCTGTGCCCCGATGCTCTCCTAACAGAAACGTAAGTGACACCAGGACAGAAGGCAGGAGCCCTGAGAATCCACGGCGCTCTGCATGGCCTCCAGCAGCCCCGCCCTGCTCCACCTGCCTGGAGTAGGTGGGCAGGCAGCACAGGGGCCCCGGAGAGCCCACTATTGCCACACACCTTCCTTTGGACACCCAGAAAACCTGGCACCAAGAAACCACCAGCTAGAGAAGAACAAAATGCTACCCTTCCTACAGTCTAATAGCAAAACCAGATCTCTAGTACAGCAAACTGTACAAAAATGATAGAAAGGAATATGCACTGTTATTAGCACAGTGCTTATTTTAATATAAAATAAACAGCTTACATTTTCACTGTAAATATAGGCTATGTACAGAATTATATATAGATATAGCTACACGTATAAAGCTTCATTATAGGCCTCTGATACAATTATAATAACGGTTCCCTGAACCTTTTAGAGTGCAATTAAGAACAAAAACTAAATTTTGTTTACATGAATATGGAATAAATACAATAATCAAAATAGGACTCTCCCTAAAAGTGAAACACACAAGCCAATCCTGAACTGCTGTGCGAAAGATAAAATCGGGAAAGGCAAGGTTTCGGCAGGAGGACGCGATGAGGGGCCCGCCCCAGGCAGGGAATGGCAATGCTCCAAAGAAAAGGGACTTCGTCAGTGAGGAGGAGTTAGCCCTTGACAGCGACCTTGTTCTCCGCAGCAGCAAACATGGCATAGAACCGGGAACTGTCATTGGATAGAAGGACCGATGGGGTGTCAAACTCCACCACCTGCAAAAGAAGGAGATGAAATCAGGATGTGACTCTGGGACAGTCAGAGTGACTTAGAGGATCTACCACTCAGGAAGGGAGGTAAGTCCCAAAGCCACCTGAAGATGGAATCAGGGGACAATTCACTTAGCCCTGCCATGCCCTATTTTTTTTTAAAACTAACCAGGGTGTAAGGGAAAGGTTAGGGAAAATAGCCTCTAGACCTCCTCCATATAAATCCCAGTTTTCAGCCTTGGGAATGAAGGAATCAATCAACAGATTCTACAAACTACTGGGGTGGGGTGAGGGGAAAGTCACAGCCCAAGTCAAGGGCACACCAGACAAATGTCATTTCAGTATGCAAGCTTGTCTAACCCTACAGAGAGGACCAGGGAGAGCTCAGGGTACCTAGTTGGCAGGGGAAAAGGGAAATAAGGGATCGACTCAGTCAATTGTCCATTCCTGGGATGGACTTCTAGCAGCCGCTGAAAATCACACTGCAGCAGAAACTGAACGATATGCTGGCAGCACCTGCCGCCCGTGACAGGATGAAAATGCACACTTTCCCAGCCTCCCCTGCCGCAGGGCAAAGGCATGGGACACAACCTTGGCCAAGGAGGTACATTATTATTAATAGAAGACAAGTTACCCATTATAAATGGCTTGTTATTTCTGCCAAACACTGCCAGGAACCCAAGGATACGGGTATGGCCCTGCCCTTGGAAGCTTTGGGCTGTATCTTCAGGGACAGGCAGGTTGTGAGCAGAGAGATATGGGAGAGGGAACAAGAGGAAAGGGTGTTTTAGGTAGAAGGAACTGAGTAAAGCCAGGTGAAAAAGCTTAGAGGATGCAAAATTGTCTACAGTCAACAGCACCTGCAAGGGAAGAGTGGGAAATGAAGAAGGCCAGGCTGGGGCCAGACTGTGGGAAAGCCTGGAACAATAGGATAAGAAGTTTGGCACCATCGCACGGTTGCAAAATCAGACGTGTGGTGGCTGGTCTCCATATGCCGTGGGTAATTCTTGCGTATGTGAATGAATCACTAAGTACATGTGCTCTCTGACTTAAGTCTGCTCATAGCAACAAAAGAATAAGTAGTAAAGTAAAATGAGAATCCCCTAAGAGTGTGCCTGATTCGATTTCTTGATTGGGAGAGCTGTATCCTTCCCAATAGCAACCAGAATAGGGTTGCTATGCCAGCTTATCTGAGTGCCCAGAACCACTCAAAGATGGCAGTCAGCCCATCCCTGCCAGACAAGGCCGCATGTCAAACCAAGGTCCCTGAAGGGCTCAGTACCTGTCCCTGGGCCAGCACCATGATCCTATCAGAGCCTAGAACTGTGTGCAAGCGATGGGCAATGGTCAGCATGGTGCAGTCTGCAAACGCTTCTCGGATGGTCTCTTGGATCAGTAAGTCTGTCTCTGTGTCCATGGCAGCTGTGGCTTCATCCAAAATCAGAATCTGCCAGGGAAGCAGAGGAGAAAGAGAGATACAATAAATTCCTTGAGCATTCTGTTTAATCTAGGTTTTACTAAAATATATTTCATTATTTACATTTTATGCCATATGTTGATTTCTCCAAATAGGTACACACATATGTAAAAATATCCTTTTGCTTAGAATTGATATAACTTCAAACCCACATGTTTGCCTTGGTCTCCACAAACAGCATATTTGTATAATACTGATCTAGTCCAATACTTGCCCCTACTTGCTCTGTGCCAGTGAACATGTGTTACACACTAATCTTTTTGGACCTCCCTTTTCCTGTCTGTAAAATGAAGGGGCTGGGTTTGATGACCTGAAAGTCTCTTGCAATTTTTAAATCTTTTGAGTCTATGGTTTGCAGTACTACGACTACTCGCTGGCCAGAAACAAGTCATCCTACGATACTGAAGGCTCAGGGAAACAAGCCCCCACATCCCTCCAAACCTGTATGACCAAATTGTGTCAAGGTTAATTTAGAAACATCTCTGGTCATACTCTTAAAAGCACCACAGGGCTCAAAGTCAGGAATACCTTCGGACCCGTGCCTCAGGGAAAGGCTACACTGCAATGTTCCCGTTCTTCTGAGTGCTCCCCCCTCCCTGCCAGCCGCCAAGCTGCCTTACCTTACAGTGGCGGAGCAAGGCTCTCGCTATGCACAAGAGCTGCCGCTCCCCCACCGAGAAGTTCTCCCCATTCTCCATCACTTCAGATTCAAGTTTCAGAGGTAGCTGAGCAATCTAGGGACAAGGCAAACAGATTAAAGGGCAAAAAACTACACTCAATTTTTCAAAACTCCAGGGGCAAAAAGAAATTATTCTGAAACAGATGAAAGAATTCCTAGCCACGAACCTGGTGCATCTAGAAAGAGGGTACAGGTGTGATGATCAAGTGTACTACGACCCCCACTTTCTAGGACGGTCCACGTTTCAAACACAACATTCTGTTAGCTTCATATCATCAAAATATCTCAGAAATTCCAATAGGAAATGGAGTAAGGAAAATTACTCTCGTTCTGAAGTCCAAAGCTATAGGCCTATGGCTGTCAAACTTTTCTTTTTGTAAGCTTCACAATCTATTCCTCACCTAAGATTGTTTGAGGAAGCCCAATATGAAGGAGAGAAAAGCAGAGTTTATCTAGCTGAATTAGGGCAGGAGCCCGAGCTCCCGGGCACACTAGAGACCAGTGGTACCAACTGCAGACTGCGGCTGCTGGCGGCGCCCGCTGAGTTACCCTAAGAGGGCTGTGATCCAGATGCACACTGCGCATTTTCTGCACACTCGATAAATAGCATCTCTTTTGTACATATGTGGATGCTTCAAAAGCTTGTTATGATTAACAAGACAGAGATTAACTTAAAAGTATCACTGAATTCTGAGTTGTCATTAATATCTCGTCACTCGACAGGAAGTACAAAGCCAATATGACCGTGGGTGGTGGTGGGAGGTGGGGCCGGGAGAGGTCAACTTTTCCCAAGTGTCTGAAGGCCTGGGAAGCCCTGCTCCAGAGTCCTCATCCACAGATATTCTGGAAGCGGCAGCCAGCGCAGGCCAGGGAGCGGCGACAGCACCGCTGTGCCCCCCCTTGCAGTTCTAGCACAGCTCCCCCTCGGCGCGTCACTTACACATTCTTTCATGTGTGTCCTCTCTAGGGCATCCCAAATCTGGTCTTCAGTGTACTGGTTGAAGGGGTCCAAATTTGATCTAGGGAGAAACACAAGAATTTCTCAGTGGTCCAGCATTTAAGCGACCTAATTGCAACAGCTGCCTGTGCATAGAGAAGGCGGACTCAAAACCCTGAAGGTCACAGATGGCTCATTCCTCACCCAGCCAGAGACGGAGGCCCTGAGAACAGGCTGGGCCTCCCTTTCTTTTTATAAAACTTCATTGAACTTTTATTATCTTTACTATGTAAATAATACAAGTTAGTTACAGAAATGTTTAAAAATACAGATATGCGAAACACAAAACAAAAACCAGTACATGGTTACATGGTTTAATCACGTCTGATGATACCCCTAAAAATAAACACTGCTAACATTTTGGCATATATCCTTCTAGAATTTTTCTATTCATATGTATGTTAAAATGCATCTATTTATGTACAAACTTAGAACTGAACCAACAGTATCTTCCTCAAGGAAATCAAGGATGACACCAAAAGAGCAGGATTTGAAATGTTAAAGACAGGAGAAAAGTATCTTTGCCATTAAGGATGAGGGTGGAGAACTGGTGTTAGAAAACTGGGATGTTATAGTAATTTTGAGTGCCTTGTCTTGATCTAAACATAGCATTTGCAGGTTGTCATCTGAAAAGTATTAAGAATAATTTACTTTGCTCATAAAATTATGCTTGGCACATGGGAGCTAGGGAAATCTATGGGAGAAACATGGACTTCAGCTCTATGGCACATTTGTCCCCATGTCTGGGGTTACTAATTACAGGCATGCAAAGGCAAGCAGGTCATCACTGAACTCTACCTGAGAGGAGGAGAGAGGCTGTCTCTCTGCCTTGGGCCTGTCGCATGGCCTTCTCTGGATTGCCAGGAGACTGACTCCGGCCCTGCCCTCTTGGCCTTCTTGCCCTGTGCACACGTGCTCCCCACCCTTCTGCTTGTGAGACTCTGGTCTCTCAAGGGCCCTGGAGGCAGACTGCCTGGATTCCGGCACAGGCTCTATCAGTTCCACGCTGGGGCCTCGGCCAGTTGACCTAACCTTTCTATGCTTCAGTTTCCTAGTATGTAAGATGGGGATAACAGTACCCACCTCTCAAGGTGGCTGTGGGGACCACATGTGACCTGGATAAAGCACAGCGGCACATGGTCCAGGTATACTCTGGGTGTGAGAGCTATTATTGCTATCACTATTATTATTATGGCTACAATTCCTTCTTGTCCTTCAGGTCTTAACCAGTGTCACCTTCAGGAAGTCCCCTGCCGCTTGCAGCCTAGATCAGGTGTCCCTGTGCTCACCCGTGTTACGGCACTCATCACTGTCATGGTCTCCCCACCCTCCATCCTGCTGGATCTTATTCACGGCTGTGTCCCACGCACCAGCACACTATTTACTATTTTTTGTATGTAGAAGAATCTATTCCTCCCATCCTTATGCGACTTCTTTTTTTTTTTTTTTTTTTGACAGAGTGTCACTCTTCTGCCCGGGCTAGAGTGAGTGCCGTGGCATCAGCCTAGCTCACAGCAACCTCACACTCTTGGGCTCAGGCGATCCTTCTGCCTCAGCCTCCCGAGTAGCTGGGACTACAGGCATGCGCCACCATGCCCGGCTAATTTTTTCTATATATTTTTTTAGTTGTCTGATTAATTTCTTTCTATTTTTAGTAGAGACGGGGTCTCGCTCTTGCTCAGGCTGGTTTCGAACTCCTGAGCTCAAACAATCCACCCGCCTCGGCCTCCCAGAGTGCTAGGATTACAAGCGTGAGCCACCGCGCCCGGCCTGCGACTTCTTGATAAGAGGCATTTTTAAGTCACAACTTATACGTCTGCTGTAACAGCACAGGCAAAGAGCAGCACAGTGGAAGGAGAGTGTGCACACGCTAGATCCAGGTAGATCGGCCTCAAATTGCGGCTCTGCTTCTGACATCTGCAGGACCCTGGACAAATTATTCCTCAATCTCCTCGTCTGTATAATGGGGACACAGTGACACTACTAGGTAGGTTGTTGTAAACATTAAGACAGTATATATGTACAGCACCTGGAACACAGCAATTACTGGTATCTGTTAAACTGACAAGGTACATGTGGACACGTTAGATGCCTGGTTCTAAAGCTTGATGATTTTCTGACTCATACTCAGAGCATTTTCCAAGTAGATAAAATAATTGCAGGATCCTGGATACAGGATCTGAAATAGTTCTGATAAAGTCCTGTCTGAAAGGTCTGGATGGGAAAGACTGATCTCCATGGGCATACCATCTACGAAGGGCACCTTAATTAAAGAAGGTGTCCAATTTGTTGATAATCTAACGTTGTTAAATGTAGAGCATGGACTAAGTCTGGGGAGAGGTTCATCTGCTTCTAACCAAAGAGACAAATCAAGAGGTGTTGGACACTCCTGATCCTCCTTGTCCCTGGGCCATTCTGCAGTGCGCCTCCACGCGTGCCCAGCCTGATGAGATCAGTGTGTACTGTTCTCCTTCCCAGCTGCCCGTTAGGACACCTTCTGCACTGATACACCAACAGATGAGGGACACACTGAAACTGTGTTCTCTGCCCCAAGTGTGAAGAGTGAAAGGTCACTCACACTTTTGCCTGGTTTAACAAAGACTGCCGGGAGCTCCTACAGGGCAAGGTTAGCAAGACGATCCTCTGAGTAACATTCATCCAGGCGGCAATGCCCATTTTCATGATAAAACATTCTCTCTCCTATTCATGTGGTCTAATACTGACCTATTCATCATTCATAGTTCACAAGTTCTGAGTCAAGAACTCAGAAAAGAGTTCTGAGTCACTCTGAAAAGAGATTAGAGCCAATGGGCTCTGACCTCTCCCACTTTCTCATGGAGCAGCTCCACTTGCACCTCTGGAAAATCCTTTGTTAAAAAAAAAATCGCCAAGCTGGGCTTTGAACAACCAGTGTGAAAAGAGACCAGCCATTTCTCAGGCACTGAATGGATTTCCCAAGCAGACACAATAATCACAGGATCCTGGATACAAGATCTGCAATAATTCTGATAAAGCCCTGAGTCGAGTCCTCTGCACAGAGTAAGACCTCAATAAATACATGCTCAAGACTGAAGGAGTCCATAATGTTGGTCCCCAGAATAGGAATGTGTGGATAACTTCCTTTGACTTAGCCTGGGCAGTGTTCTCTAACACTATAGAGTGATGCCCAGTAGTATAGGTTGAATTACGTCTCCCAAAAAGATATGTTGAAGTCCTAACCCCCAGTGCCTAAGAATGTGACCTTATCTGGAAATAGGGTCATTGCAAATATAATTAGTTGAGATCATACTGGAGTAGCAGAGCAGGGTGGGCCCTTAATCCAATATGACTGGTCCTTATAGGAGATGGCCATGTGACGGCAGAGTCACACATGGAGAATGTCATGTGACAATGGAGACATAAACTAGAATGATACATCCATAAGCCAAGGAATGCCACCAATAGCCGCAAACTACCAGAAGCTGGAAGAGGCAAGGAAGGCTCCTCCCCTACAGGTTTAAGAGGGAGCGTGGCCCTGTTGACACCTTGATTTCAGACTCTGGCCTCTGGAATTATGAGAATAAATTTCTGTTGTTTTAAGCCCTGCAGTTTGGGTACTTTGTTATGGCAGCCTTAGGAAACACATACACATAGTGAGTTCATCAGATACCTCTTATCAGACAAACCGCAAATCCAACAGTCTCCCCTTATCTGTGGGGGATACATTTCAATGCCCCCAGTAGATGCCTGCAACCTCAAATAGTACTGAACCCTATATATACTATGTTTTTTCCTATACATAGACACCCATGACAAAGTTTAATTTATAAATTAGGTACAGTAGGAGATTAACAATGAAATAGAACAATTATAACAATATACTGTAATAAAAGTTATATGAATATGGTGTCTCTCACAAAATCTTTCTCTAGTATATCATATTGTTGGACTACAGTTGACCACGGGTAACTGAAGCCACAGAAAGTGAAACCACGGGTAAGGGGGACTGCTATATGCAAGGCTGCAGTGGCCTGTTCGCTGAGACTGCCCTATCGGATTTTCTATGGGTGAAGACTCAGCAGATACACTGACAGGCTCCAGATTCAGCCCACCTAGGCCCATCGCACCAGCGGAAGGAGCCTCAGAAGACTCACTAGTGGGTTCCAGATGTGAAAGGAACACTGACACGCACCTGTAGGTGGTATACATACACATTAAGGCAGACCAGAAACATCTCAATCAGGCACAGAAAAAAACACACCCTCATTAGAGAAGCCAGACAGTCCTGAGTCCGACCCACAGACGGAAAGCAAAGTTATGCATCCACTACATCGAGAATGTTCAGTTAAGTGGATGGATAGGAAAAAAGTATCTGAACATGAGGGCAGTTATTTTTAATCATCAGAACCCCTCGAGTCCTGATGTTGCCAAAAGCACATTTTCATCTTTTGTTCTTTGCATTTTATTTTTAGCAACAGCCTAAGCTAGCCTATTGACCACTGCTAAATGAAGCCAAGGCTACCTCCCAGAGAGTGAGAGGATGCAGCAATTCACTCTTAGTATGGAAGACACCATACTAAACCACGCTGTCCTCTCAGCTGTCGTGTGACTCCTTAGCAGCTTTGGTCCTCAGAGCAGACGTTGGGATTCGCATACCTTCTTCTACCAGGAAGCTAAAGGAAAGCTCAGAATAGTTATTCAGAAATATTTTGGCTTTTAGTTGTTAAGAGTACAAATAAAGTGAAAAAAGTTAAGAGGAGAAAAGTAAATGAAAAATTACTAGAGAGAGCAGCAGAAATTATGTAAAAAATTTTGGGGGGATATGGGAGGCAAAGGATATTTTGTAGATGGTGGGAAAAGAAATATAACTAAAGGTCAAGACCCCTGAAGAGGCAAGCCTAGCTGGATTTTGGAGAGATGGAATGTCTCTCAAAGTCATGGTTAATAGTGGTGTCATGGTATTAGGTCATTAAGTATGAAATGTCCGATTTCCTTAAGTACTAAGTTTGATAGTTGTTATCTCTGACATTTGCCCTTTGACACTTCTCATTTTATTTTTATTATGAAGGTACATCCTCATTCTTTCAAATGCAGTTTTTGGCTTGTGATTATCTTTCAAAATTTTTTTTCAGCAATTTTTGTGAAACCATGGATAAGTCAAAAATTTGTGTTATTTTTGAATATGAGTTCTGTTGTGGAACCAACGCGACGCACAGAACTCGAAATATCAACGAAGTGTTTGGGAAGAATGTGGTTAATGAATGCGTAGTTTGTCGATGGTTCCAGAAGTTCCGTTCTGATGCTTTTAATCTTGAAAACAAGCCATGTGGGCGACCTGAGAACAAGCTGGATAATGATGAGCTAAAAACTGTAGTGGAAACGAATCCACCTCAACCTACACGTGAATTAGCAGCGAGGTTTGATGTTACTATTCCAGCAATATTGGACCGTTTGAAACAAACCAGCAAGGTAAAGAAGCTCGACAGATGGCTACTGCATTAATTAAATGAGCATCAGAAGAGAAATTGTCTGGAAGCTTGCCTTTCTTTGTTGTCACGACATAAAGGCGAACCATTTCTATACTGTATTGTTATATGTGATGAAAATGGATTCTTTTTGACAGTTGCAAGCATTTGGCACAATGGCTGCATAAAGATGAAGTGCCAAAACACAGTCCAAAACCAAATAATTATCAAAAAAAGCGAATAGTGTCTGTCTGGTGGTCCAGCGCTGGTTTTATCCACTACAACTTCATGAAACCTGGTCAATCCATTACAGCGGATGTCTACTGCAACCAATTGTATGGAATGGTGAGGATGCTTGCTATTAAGCAGCCAAGATTAGTCAATAGAGACAGACCAATCCTCTTGCAAGACAAACAATACTTGACCATATGTGGTGCAAACAATGCTGCTCAAACTACAGAGGCTGGACTTGGAAATTCTTTGTCATCCACTGTATTCACCAGACCTTGCACCAACTGCCTACCACTTCTTCCAGGTTTTGGACCACTTCTTGCAAGGAAAAATATTCAATTCTGAACAAGCTGTGGAAAATGCCTTTTGTGATTTCATTGCCACTCAATCTCCAGAATTCTTCGCTGCTGGCATAAACGAGTTACTGTTAAGATGTCAAAACTGTGTTGATAGTTTAGGCACATACTATGATGAACTGTACTGCTTCTTGTTTGAGATATAATAAACTTTTGATTTTAAATTGGACACTTTATATTTAATGACCTAATACATACTTCAGAAGGCAGCACAGTGAGTGGGCGAGCAGAGCCCAGACTGCAGCCAGCCAGCGCAGGTTCGAATTCTAGCTCTGCCACTTCTAGCCGTGTATCTTCGGGCCAGTCGCTTGACTCTCACTCTCTGGGTTTCAGTTTCTTTGTCTATAAAATAGGCATAATAGTGGTACCTACCCTTGTGGGGTTTTGAGTATTTGATGAATTAAGACAATTAAAATGCTTAAGACAGTACGTGGCACATAGGAAGTCCTCAGTAAGCTTAGCAACTATTAACGCCATTGTGATGTTCTTTAGAGCAGCGGTATCCGGCACAGAATGACTCTTCAACGTATGCTAGATGCCACCCAAGGCTCTTTAGACAGTTATTCTAGACTTGGCATTACCTTCTGACATAGAGACTAGAAGTTTTGGAGGATTCCAAGTTCTACAGGGACTGAGACTGCCAAGAAAGGAAAAGGGGGCTCCCTTAAACACCAGAGTAAGAGAATAAGTTAGAGACAACTGAAAGGCCTTGAGATGCTAAGAACCTGCTTCAGCAAATCTGGAGCAACTTTCATGCCACCTAGAGTACAAGATGCTTCTGTCTGAAGGTGTTTGGGGTCTAGGATGAACCAGGAAGTTGTGGACTGTTTTTTTTTTGCTGTGATTGTGAGTTGAGAGCTAGCACTGTTCCTCCAAAGTAAGAAAATTGAATGAGCAGATCAAAAGGAGAGAGGGCATCCAAATAGGAAGAAATAAGAATACAGCTTCTTGCTAATGAATGGATGCCAAGCAGAACTGCTCCTGGTGATGAGAAGCTACCCATCAGCCCCAGGGGACCAAGACTCAGAGACAGACTAGAGTGACAGCTGAGCACGGCCAGTCTTACCACCTGCTTACCCAGGGTTCAGGCAGTCCTCAGGGCAGAGGCCAGGGCTGGGCTTCCTGGGACCTTGCTGGAAAGCGAGAGGAAAGCAAAACAATGCCAGTGCCATGAAAGAGGGAGGCCAGCAAAAGTGTTTAAGGCCTGGTAGAGAAGGGGCCTCTCTTCTTGGGGCCGATTATCAGGGCAAAAGGCAGAGGAAAGTGACAGGCTGTAGAAACACAGGCCTGAGAGCTCAAAACGAGATAGACAGATGAGAAAAGGCTGGGATGCAGGTATTGGAGAGGACTGACATTCGGGCTAATCTGGGGAGGGGTGTGGTCCCAGATCATCTGGGCCATGACTTATTTGTACGCATATACTCAGAAATTTATATCTTGTGACTTTCTGAGCTTTGTTTAACCTGGGTTTTACTTTGCTTTCCTTCTCTGAGTTCCTTCCAAGTTTTAATTGCTGGCTGGTATCTCAAGATACACCCACCCCCAGTGCTGGTTAACGGTGGTAGAGATACAGTTTCCAAATTCAGGGTCTCTGGGAGGCAACTGAGAAACAGCTGATTTATCCTGCTTTTCCTTGGGAAACTCATCATAGGCTTTCCATCTTCTAAGAAAAGAAAAGATATACAAGCTCAATGTTCTTTGGGATCTGTTCCCCACAGGGGTGGGGAACCTGTGGCCTTCTGGATCCTTGAGTGTGGCCTTTTGACTGAATCCAGATTTTACAGAACAGATCCTCTTAACAAAGGGATCTGTTCAGTGAAGTTTGGATTTGGTCAAGGGGCCACACTTAGGGATCTGGAGGGCCACATGTGGCCTTGAGGCCACAGGTTCCCCACACCTGCTGGGGGTATAAAAGGAGAAGACAGAGAGTCTGGGATTTAATTTTTCCTCAGTGTCTACTACTGACTGAAAAGCCAAAATTAGAGCTGGCAGAAAGTTAAACTTAAATGATTTTCTTAGTTTGCGTAGCTGACTGCCCAAACAGCACTCTAAGCTCAGGAACTACAAACTCAGGACAGCAGCAACCAACTACTGAGCTGTCCATGAAGCAGTAAACATTTCTCTGCAGGTAACAAATGGTCCCAATCCCACTGAAGCTACAGTTCCAGGATGTTCTACAAACAGCAGCTGCACATCACATGCCCATGGTCAAAATTCTTAACCATTAATTCCAGAAGCCCCCAATTCACAAACCCAAATGAAGTGCTATAAAATCTTAAAATTAAAACTGAGGCTTCTTGGTAGCAGCATTTTCAAGGAGTCTAAAATTGAATGTGCTTCACTTCCAAATGATGATGAAACAATTTTTAAAACTACATGGTTCTTTTGAACAGAACCAAATATTATCAGGCCAATTTTTTTTCAAAGGTGTTCCCATGGCATCTAAAAACAGGATTATGGGAAGATCAGATCTGGCAACACTTTCTAATTTCTTAATTTTAGACTTAAGTCTTTAATAAGTTCTAATTCTCTTCTGATGTCACTTGTTTGACCTTGTTACCTCAGTACCCAAAGGGAATGATTTATTATCATCAACAGATTCAGTACATGCTGTCCAAATTCAATTAGAGAAATGCTAAAATAAACACACCCAAGAGTTGCTGGCTGTACATGAATGTAGATGAGCATTCAGTTTATTTGCAGCTATGGACTAAATGTGTGCCCCCAAAATTCATAGACTGAAACCCTAATGTGATGGTATTTGGAGGTGGGGCCTAGGAAGATAATTAGGTTTAGAAGAGGTCATGAGGGTGGGGCCCTCGTAATGGAATTCATGCCCTTATAAGAAGAGGAAGAGACACAAGAGCCCTCTCTCTTCTCTTTCCATGTGCACGGACTAAGGTAAAGCCATGTGAGGATACAACAAGACGGTGTCTGCCAACCAGAAAGAGGGCCCTCATCAGACACCCATTTTGGAGTTCCTAGGCTCCAGAATTGTAAGGAATAAATTTATGTTGTGTAAGCCACTCAGTCTATGATACTTTGTTATATATAGCAGTCTAAGCAGACTAAGATATCTACCAAACCTTCTTGAATAAATGAGTTCAAATGTCATTTCCAAAGAAGAGGGAGGGCCTAGTTTTAAAGACAAGTCTGAATACTGCCTGCAGTATTCAGTTTGGGGTTGCTGTGAGCTAGGCTGATACCACCGCACTCTATCCCAGGCAATAGAGTGAGACTCTGTCTCAAAAAAAGAAAAAAAAAGCCAAGTATAGGAAAGATAATATGAATAAATAGATTTCCTTCTTAGTTACTGTTTTAACAAGTCAGAAAGGGGAACTTTATCTTTAGCATGCTGGCAGATTTCAGAAAGAAACATCATTCCAAAATATCAAAGGTGGGAGAAGATACCGGACAGTTACAACACCCGAGTAGCACTATGCCCAAAAGCCATCGTTAGAACTGTAACTTCAGCGTACCCAGGAGGGATGACAGAATGGAGCAGGAGGCAGATGGAGGATGATGAGGTGATGAGGCTGAGGAAGGCATTTTCCATTTATTGGATGCTTACCATTTGCCAGGCTTTGTACTTATATAATTTGTGTGGATTTACTCAATCTTCACAACAATGGGCCTCTAAAGTATCCCCATTTTATAGGTGAGGAAACAGGTTTAGGAGTGGGTAATCATCTGAAGCCACAAAACAGATCTCTGAGCCCAAATCTCTCTGACCTCTTCACCACCATGCTGCAGGCCTCCCTGCCCCATTTCGTCAACGAAGTGGCTTGTGGGTGGAGCCGCTTCACACTTCCACGACAGGAAGCACATGGTGCAGTGAGACTGCACTGGACCGGAGTTCGCGAGATCAGGGCTCCACACGGAGGCTCCGGCACCATGTGGTCCTACATGCCCACCAGGCCTCTAAGAGAGGCACAAACCCGTGGTGCTCAGGTCCTCACCTGACAGTGCCACTGAACAGCACCGGCTCTTGAGGAATGATGGAAAGTTTGCTTCGGAGGTCAGCAAGGCCAATGTCACTGATCCTCACTCCGTCAATCTTGATGCAGCCTCCAGATAACTCCACCAGACGGAAGAGGGCCATACCCAGAGAGGACTTTCCTGATGAGTCAGAAGACATGCAGAAAAGCAGCTCTATTAGCAAATTCTATGAAGACAAAACTGATTTATCCTCAGGGCAAAATCATCTATTTTTCTATTTCTATTTAATTATTACGCCAACCGATTAACTGAGATAATGCATAAAATGATAGAAACAGAAAAAAGTGATTAACTTTCCTGAGCTACCAAGCAGATAGCTTCAAATCACAAAGCTTCAGGCTGAGAAGGAGTGGGAGGGACCATTCCATTTCCGTAAGAATAAAATGGAAAAGTGCCTCCTGTCACCTTAGGAATAGGTACACAGGGTCTGATACTTCTTAGGCAAAGTCAGGAGAACAGAGATCTCCCAGCAAGCAGCTGGAGGGCGAACCAGAGGACAAGATGCCTTCCATCCGTCCCCTTCTCAGAGCTGAGAGAGAGACTAAGACAAGGCCTCCCATTGCCATGGCAGCAGCTGGAGAAGTTCCAGGGACACACACAAGGGAAGAAGGTTTTGCCTTGAGTCAATAAGCAGATGTCAATGACCCTATCATGATAGCAAACTACGCAGAGAAGCAGGTTTGGGGGAGAGAATGGTGAGTTCGGTATTAAAGAGATTGGCATCGCAGGCTTTCCTAATTGCATCTTCATTTGAAAAGTTAGACAAGTAATACAAGACAACGTCAGTCTCTCACGATCTCACTACTGTAATTTTTGACACATTTTCTTTCAGTCTTTTTCACAGAATTGACATCATACCAGAGACACAATATTGTAGTTGCTTTTTTCACTTAACATTGTATAACAAGCACTCAACGATATTATTAAGAACTTTTTAAGATAAAATTTTAGTGGCTGCATGTGGAGGTATTCTTACTTGTTTAACCAGTCTTCTCATGTTGGACATTCTGTTTATATAGAACTTATTATAATAATGTTGTGGCATATATTTTAGGGCTGAAACTTTACTGCTACCTCAGATGATTTCTTTGGGAAAAATTCTCAGAACTGAAATTACTATGTCAAAGGATACAAACATTTAAAAGGTTCTCTATATAGTGTTAAAAAAAAAGCTTTGCTATAGTCCTGTCTACCTTTCTGCAACCTAGAGCCATGGTTTAGATTTGAAACTACAGTGTCTTAACTGCTGGATCACTTTCCTTTGGCCACACGCCTAGTTCCTGATCCTTCCACCCTTCTCCTGCCCCTGTGTTCTGAAAGACCTATCATGAGACTCTCGCTGAGATCACTATGACTCTGTCTCTTCAGCAGTCACTGAGGGTACAAACCGCCTGATTTGCCTGCTATGTCTAAAGCCACAACCGTGCTGCTGGGATTTGACCCCTGTCAAACTACCTGATGGGAACCTGAAAACCACCCATCTTCCTTATGCAGTAATCCTCACATCTATCTACCAGAAACAAGCTGGGAAACCTGGTTGATTATGTAGCAGGACAGTTTTTCTCCTAGAAATGAAAGACTCTATTCGGGGATTGGAGGACTTGGTTATGGGCCCCTTACCCAGACACAAGGAGGGGAGAGAAGCGCTCCCCTAGGACCGAGGCCGTGCTTTGTTTTAATATCTAAGCTAAGGAAGGAATGGTGCTGGAAATGGGTCAGGTCGTTCCACTTTAACAAAAGGTGCCTAGGTTTGGACGCCTAGGCTGGAAGACTTCACGGCTCTCTGAACCTAGACTACCTTTGCACTGATGGAATATGCTGGTAAGAAGGGCAATAAAGTCCTCATAGTGGTGTCCTTCATTGTGACCATGGCAGAGCCAGGGCTCATTAAACCTGGAAGCAGCTTTCTTATTTATTTCTCTTCTGTCTCTTAATGAAGTCCTGGTGCATACTGCAGCAGTCTGTCTTATCTACGTCAAAGGGAAATCACAGGAAGGGACATCAGTCAGCTTTCAGGAGAATGGGGTATCCCTGGGGAACAATGCAGCAGCAGGAACTTGAGGGAGAGTGAAGTAAGAGCTTTGGGACAGCCCCCACCCCCGCCCCGTCCGCCCCCTACACCTTGGCCCAAGATTCTTTTCCCAGTGTGAAAAACCTGGAGGTAGTGTCTTGATATGAAATAATTTCCTCAAACAGAAAGCAGGAAAGGCTTTTTTCTTTTCTTCCTTAAAAGTTACTTTAAAGTAAGTTGGCCAGAAAAGATAAAAGACTTTTGTTGTTGTTAATGGCAAGAAAAAAAGCTGCATGAGTTTTGATGCCAAGGAAGCCTGGAGCCCAGAAAGCTAATGATAACTGAACCAAAGAGACTTCTTATAGTAATACAAGGATAACAGGTTAGTAAAATAAGACAAGACTCAATCTTTGAAATATTATTCAGGAAGGAAAGAGGGAAGAAATAAATCACTCAGGTCCCGACCTGCGGTATCAAAGGGCATATAGTAACACATTTCTAAGAATAAAAGTGAAGCAAAACACCTAAAAGGAAGGCCAATTCTCTATTTTCTCTATTTGTTTTTTTTGTTTTTTTTTTTTTTTTGAAACAGTCTCACTCTGTTGCCCTGGGCAGAGCGCAGTGGCATCATCGTACCTCACTGCAACCTCAAACTCCTGGGCTCAAGGGATCCTCCTGCCTCAGCCTCCCGAGTAGCTGGGACTACAGGTGCACACTACCACACTTGGCCAATTTTTTCTATTTTTGGTAGAGATGGGGTCTCACTCTTGCTCAGGCTGGTCCCAAACTCCTGAACTCAAGCAATCTTCCTGCCTCGGCCTCCCAGAGTGCTAGGATTATAGGCGTGAGCCACCGCGCCCAGCCTCAATTTCTTTACAGCTGATGTCAGACAAGAAAAATAATTTCTGCCTCTGAAGGAACATAGTTTCTGACAAATATGAGGCTATCCTGGCATTATGTCACAAAGTCCTTAAAATTATTCATAAATTTTGACTCCTTAGAAATAGGAATGTTCGCTGTAGCACTACTCATAATTGTGAAAAATTAACCTCAATTCCCTACCAATTGGTTAAATATAAATTACAGTACATCTACAAAACAGAATTTTGTATTATGCTGCACAGCAATCATTAATTGACATGGGAAAATACTAATAGTTTTAAAAGAAGGTTACAAAACAGCATGTGTAAAATGACATTTTTGTAAACGTATGTGCTAACAGAAAAAGCCTCACAAGATATCCACCAAAACATTATAGTGCTTATCTCTGCAGGTGGCATCTGGGTGCTTCTCCCCTTGGTACTTTGCTGTATGTTCTGCATTGATAATGTATACATTTATGATTGGAAAAAGCATTACATGTCATCAAGGCAGGGTCAAAAATAAACCTAGAAAATTAGTTTTGGAGGGGCCTGAGACACTAATCTAAAAAGGATCTGGTTTAAAGGGATGAAAATGATATTCTATAAATTGCTACATTCTCTGGAACCTTTGGGTTCTCCAGAGAGGGCTGTGTACATCCTTACCCGATCCTGTCCGCCCCACAATGCCGATCTTCTCCTTAGGTTTGATGGTGAAGGACACTTTCTTCAGGACCAGAGGGAGGTTTTCTCGGTACCTCATCTCTGCATTCTCAAAGGTCACCTCTCCTTCCTGGGGCCAGTCAGGGGAGGGAGCCTTGTTCTTAATCCTGGCAGGTGCTTCCAAGGAGAGCGTCTGGGGAGACAGAAGTGGCCGGTTCAGACTGACCACAGATTGCTGGGGACCTACAAGCCTTTGTCACAGAGAAGTAAAACCAGGACAAACACAGTGGCCGTACAGAGGCAGCTGCCCCTCAGTCTCCTTGCCAGGGAAGAGTCCCTTGGCAGTAAATGCTTATCCTCATTAAATGAGACTGAGCACAATGGCTACTGGCAGCAGCTTAGGGAGGGCAGTGATTTTTAAACTGCCTTCTGTCGTAAGGAATTCTTTCACAAACATGCCTCAGGGGCTAAGGAAGACTAAGTGAAGGCATGAGGCCTTCCACCCCTCTTCAACCACAGCAGTTTTTATTGGAATTCTTTGAAAATATTTCACTTGAAATAGGTTTCTACCATTTGATTACCATTAGCCTAAAACCCAAAGGAAGGAAACTCACATTTATTAAACATCTAATCAGATTCTGGCATTTTGACATATCTTGGTCAATCCAGGAGACACAGACTTATAATTCCAGTTTTGGCACTAACAGCTGTGTGACCTGGACATGTCATTTCTCTCTGGGTCCTAGTTTCTTATCTGAAAACTGTAGGGAATGGATTAGATGATCTCGGTAATCTATTCCAGCTTTCAAATGCTGTGATATAGCTTTCAAATGCTGTTATGTAACTGCTTGGGTAATTTTTGTCACCAACAGTCACACCTCACAATGTTTTAAAATGCTATGGCAATTAGCCATAGTGTGCATAGCCTTATTTGGGAAGTTAGGGCCAAAGACTGCAGTGGTCCGGGGAGTGAAGCCTGAAGTCTAAAACTCCAAGCTGGAAGGACTCTGTATCAGGACAGGCAGTCCTTGGAAATATGACTGGTTTGAGAAGGGTCCACTCTGTACCACCACTGACCATAATCTGACCCCTCCAACATGAGACTCTCGCCATCCGTAATGTTAACTCAAACACCACACACCCATATGTATACACACATGTTGCCCACAGACCAGAACACTGGACAAAGAGGCTAATATCTAAACATAAAGAACAGCTATTACCAGATACATTAGACAGCTACCTGCTATTTTTTTCTGAAAACAATCATTTGTAAGTTAAGAAACATCCTGCTACTGGGCTGGGTGCAGTGGCTCACACCTATAATCCTAGCACTCTGGGAGGCTGAGGTGGGAGGATTGCTTGAGCTCAGGAGTTCGAGACCAGCCTGAGCAAGAGCGAGACCCCGTCTCTACTACAAATAGAAAAATTAGCTGGGCACAGTGGCATGCACCTATAGTCCCAGCTACTTGGGAGGCTAAGGCAGGAGAATGGCTTGAGCCTGGAAGTTTGAGGTTGCAGTGAGCTATAACACCACTGCACTCTACCTAGGGCGAGAGAGCAAGACTCTGTCTCAAAAAAAAAAGAAATATCCTATAACTAATGAGGCTCACTGTCAAAATAAATCAGTGAAGCATGTCTCTATTAGAAAATGCAGTTTACATACACTCAGTTCTCAACCAAAAGAATATTTTTCAAAACTATGTTTCTAAGTCAATTATTGGAAACTCAGAATGTATTCTTCCCATATAAACAATGACATAAATGCTGGTAAAGTCTCAGGGCAGTTCACAAAATATGCAACTCTTGAGATCTGCGTTAAATTTGAGAATCCTAACTGCCCACAACTCTGCTTCTTTCTACAGGAAATTGTTTTAAGAGTTCCAAGGAGGACACCAGCAAGATGCCACCCCATGGCAAGACTGAAAGCGCTCTGGAGCAAGGTGGAAAGAGCTAGATACTCTCAGTATCAACGAGATTTACTGGTTTCTAAACTGTGAATGTGGTTTAGAATTAGCTATGAAGCTTTTAGAACTGCAGAAGCCTGGGTCCCATCCCAATCTCCAGAGATGGGGCCACGTCTGTCTCTGCTGAAAGCTCAGTAGGGGATCCTGATGGCCATCCCTGGTTAAGAACAACTGGACTAGAGTAAGAATGAAAACACGAGGTTTTAAATATCGTAAGGAAAATGCTACATTTGTCAGCTAAATTGAACGAACAACATTCTGTACATTCTGGAAATTAACCCGTGAACATAAGTTCTCAACTGGACACAATTTACAAATATATTCAGAAACGTTTATGGTATTCTTTTCTCAATTCCAAGCATGGTGGAGAGACTGCTGGTCCTCCTCTGTGGGACAACACAGGCAAAGGAAACTAGCCCCCCTTCTTGCACATCCACTGAGACAGTAAAGGGTAAAACGACCCTAGGAGGGGTCAGAGCACAGTAAAAGGCCTGCAGCAGTCTGACCTTAATGTAGTGATCGATCCTCTCCACCGAGGTGAATCGGGCTTCTGTCTCTGACGCCAGTCTGACTGTAAACTGGAACAGCCCCGTTAACTGATAATGGGAATCAGAAATCCAAGAAAGAATTCATTAGCAATACGCATCAGGCCAACGCTAGAAAACTTCCTTCATCTAGAGGACCACACTTCAATCATAAGGACTGGGTACATGCAGCAGCTGGTTTTAGGGACCTAGTCATTCTCTGACATTTAAGACAATGTCTGTCACCCTGCACTGACTGCAGTGCTCAGTGACTGCAGGTAGCATCGGGGTACTGCTGGCACCACTTTCTCATACCCAAAGGCTATCTATCTCTAATTTCCAATAACACATGTCTGCAGCCTGAATAATTTCTGGACTTCCTACTTGTATCTGAACCTGTCTGTGGCAGTCACAACAAATGGAGATAGTAACCTAGGAGCAACTAGTGAGAATGCTTCTAGGTAAGTCAAATAAGATATAAGGCTAGGAAAAAAGCGAATGCAGAGCACCTCAGACTAGGGATTCTGAAACACTGTGCACGTAATGTGTTGTCTTCCCACCCAATCATCAAGTCAGTCTGCATAGGTGGACAGACATCTTTGGATATCTGTGAACACGTTTCTCTGGGATTCCTTAGGCTACTTGAGTATTTTGATCTTTCCAATATGGAAAAATATCAAACATATACAAGAGTAGTATAATGAACACCCATGGACCAAAACTCCACCTTAAAAAATGATCAACTTACAGCCAATACTGTTTCATCTACAGTCCCACCCACTCCTGCCCTCGTCCCCCACATTATTTGGAAGCAAATCCCAGATAGCCTATTATTTCATCCAAAATGCTTCAGCTTTTAGCTTTCTTACACATAACGACTCTTAAATACAACTCTTTACCTGATCTTTAATGTTAAGAGAAAAAAAAAGAAAAAATACAACTCCAATACCATTACTTAAAAAAATTAATAATTACTTACCACATTGACTGCCACACTAAAAAAAATTTTTTTCCTTGGGGCCATGATGTTTTATTACAAAAATAGAATAAAAACTTCGAAAATAAAACAATCCTTTCTAATTTAATGACAAATTTGTTATTTTTTATTGTTTTCTGTGTTTGAGTTACATGAAACTTGAAAAATAATTCTCATGGCTCTCAAGGTGAAAACACATGTGAGTTACACATGCTTCGCAAGGCCCAGGGGTCAAAACTAGTGTAAGTTAAATATAACTCACATGGCAGTTAATATGTTAATATCTTCAAATATCTAGTCAGTGCTCAAGTTCTCAATTGTTCTTTGAGCTATTTGAAGACCTTCAATCATGCCTAGGGGCCAGAGGGTTTAAATATCTAACAGCATTGGGAAAATCAGTATTGGGAAAAGAAAATGCATATAAGAAGCATGTTGAGGATATATTGATAGTACTTTTTAGAAGACAACGAAGAGGCCAAAGATGAGATGTAGAGAATACAGAAACCTATAACTAAGGACCTATTTTCAAAATCATGTTTCTTTATGAAGAAAATAGCACCTATTTCTTAAACACATGCAACAGAGTTCAACCCCTTTATTCCTGGATTCCACCCCTCCTTGCCCTAGTCAAATCCAGATTATTACTGTTGGACTGAGCAGGAGGAGCTCTAGGGGTCCAGAGGTGAAGTGACAGCTAGGGTGGAGTCCCCTATCATGGCTCTTCTATGCCAGCACAGGAAGGACTCAAGCAAGCAAAGACGATGCCCCCGCCCCAGAGACTGACCTGGACAGCGTAGGAGATGGCCAGCCCCGCGTAGGCTGGGGGGATCTGACCATGCATGAGAACGATCATCAGCCCAGTGGTGGTGATGAGGGCGATGCTGATGAGGTCCAGCCGCACAGCCAGCCACCGCATTGCACACGTGAACAGGAAGAAAGGAGCTTGGTTGTCATCCAGTAGCTCCTGGTACCTGTGAGGAAGACAGAATACCTATGGGCAAAGAAGTATCGCACAACCCTGCTCATGGATGATGGCAAAGCTTCAGTGAATCACAGAATGGAGGGCAAATATTTAAGTACTTCCTGTTTCTAACTGAGAGAATGACATGGAAACTTCAGGAGGTATGCTAGGCCTCGCACAGAGGAGGACATGGGGTTTTTCTAATCTCGGCTACTCTTTCAAAAAAACAAAACCCATATTGAGGATGTTAGGGAAAAACATCTACCTTAACAATATAAAGATGCATGGGAAAGGAGACCAAAGGAAGAGGCTGGTGTTAAGCTTTAGAAGAATGTCTTAGGGCAGGGAGCATTTGCTCAAAGAAAGGTCACGAATGCAAACAGCAGAAATGGTCCAAGGCCAAGAAAAAGAAACTCTCAGCGTGACTATGAGAAAGTTGCATGTATGTGCTGACACACCACCACGGGGCGGAATGGTACTTGTTCCTCAAGGCCATGGAGTTAAGAACCAGAAGAGAGCCAACCCACAGCAAAAGAGATTCAGATGACCTTTGCCACTGAAGGGGCGTGGCATGGCTGTCACTGGAGGTCCTAGAGAGTAGGTCAGCCCCATCTGAAGGCTCAGGGCACCATGTATATTAGAACTCCAGAGCAGGAGGTTTTGCTGGACAGATGTACTGCACTTTAAAAAATCATTTTTCTTCTTTATAATAAAACATGTACTCTTGAGAAAAAATTCAGAAAATGCAATTAAAAAGAGGAAAAATGTAAAATTCCAGTAATCTCATCAACTAGTTAAAACCAGAGTTAATATTCTGCTGCACTTTCTCCCAGCATTTTTTCAATGGACTTAAATTTTCCATATCTATACACACATGTACATACTCAGTAAATTTCACTTTTTTCAACCTACAGTTAGGAAGTATTTTTGAGTTGTTTAACATTTTGAAAATAATTTATTTTTTTAAATAATTACCTAATTTTTAGAATAGGCAATATTCCAAACACAGGATAGGAAATTTAAAAGGTTTACCATGAAAAGTCAGTCTCTCTTCCACCTGTCCTCCAGTTATCCAGTTCCCCCTCCTAGTGGCAACTATGAGTTTCGTTCATATCCTTTCAGAGACACTCCAAATGTTATACATACAAACACATACTCAAATGTAGCATGGGACCTACGTACATCTGTACCCTGCTCTTTCATTCTTTTTAAGGGCCACATAATATTCCACTATATGGCTATAGCACAGCTTATTTAACCAGTCCTCTATTGAAGGACATTTTGGTTAATTCCAATCTCTTGTTAACATAAATCTCCACAATGATTGTGTACGTAAGTTTTACAAATAAACAATATCCATCAGCTAAATAAAATGCTACTCTAATATCAATGACTAATTTTTACTATTTGGAAGAAAAAAAGGCAAAACTCCATCAACTATAGTTTTCCAGGACCAAAAGCCAACAGACTCCAAATCTGTGGGCTTTTTGGTTTGGCTTTGTTTTTTTTGAGACAGGGTCTCGCTATATTACCTAGGTTGGACTCAAACCTCTGTGCTCAAGAGAACCTCCCGCCTCAGCTCCCTGTGTAGCTGGGACGACAGGCAGGCGACACGCATTTGGCCCAAATCTGTGTTTCTGTCTTCTCATTTGCTCAGAAGGGAATCCCACCAAGCAACTGAATTTTAATCAGAGAACACTCCATTAAATCACTAATATCCTTATTAATGAACTTTATAATCCCAACTTTGGCCTCGAAGGGTCTCTTAGACTCTTATTAAATGCTGGAATGCTGGCTCCCCTTCGAGGCCTCTGACCCCCATCAGCACTAACCTGTGCAGAAACTCCTGCCCTTTATTGTAGGCATGGATGGTGGCAAGGCCCTGTATGCTGGATGTGATGTGGGAGAGGAAAGGCGACTGCGTGATATTGTCCAAACGCTTCAGTTCTCGAATCAGGACTCTGGAGAGAGAATGAGCTCTGTGTCATAATGGCAGACCAGCAACTCAGGCTTCTCTTCTGCACTGCAGACATAAACACCTTCTGTCTACCTGGACACGATGTGCAGAACTGAAAAGAGGATCACGAGGGGCCCCACGGCTACAAGGAACCACGGGAAAACTCCCGCGATCATTCCAACACAGAAGAACACCAGGATAACATTCTGGATGAACATCTCGGCCTGGAATGGCAGGCGCACGTCCACTGGGGAAATCATAAAGGAACAAATGTCAGACTGTTGGGATCCAAAACCAAGAAAAATGAAACTGAAAGAAGAGGTTCCACAAAATTCCTATCTGAAGTTTGTGATGCTATCTTTAAACAGTATGATCTAAAAAAATCTAGAAACCTAGTTGCTCTAATTTCTTTTTTTTTTTTTTTTGTCCCAAGAAAATTGAAGTGATCTTCTTTCTCCATCTCCTTTTTTTGGTTCGCTAGCCTGCTCAACCCCTTTAAACAATTCCCCCCTTTACAGAGTAATACATGCTAGTGTAAGATATTAATATTTAGCAAATACACAAAAAAGAAAGCAAAAATTACCTGTATTCTTACCAATACCAATGAACTGCTGCTAAGGTTTAAGAAATTTTTCGTCATGGACATTTTTAAACATACATAAAGGTCAAAGAAAGAGTACAGACCCTTCAATAGTTACCAACTTTTCTTCATCTTTTTCCAGCTGTCTCCCTACCCCACCCTCTTTTTCTTTTGGCTAAAGTACTTTCATGCAAATCCCAGACATGTTGATACCATTAACTTTTTTTCTGCCTATTTTCCATTCATGTGTGTGCACATGCATGTGTTTAACAGGAATGGGAATGTATTATCCATTAGTTCTGGTATCAGGGGTGGTTCTGATTCCTTGTAACCTCTGGCCATGGCCTTATAATGGCCTAGCAATGCCTGAAACAAACTCCTTCTATGGAGGCAGCCACAGTGCAGTAGTTAAAAACATTAGCTTTGCAGCTTTGTTACCCATTAGCCATAGATGTCGGGCAAGTTATTTAACCTTTCTAGATATCAGCTTTATTCATTCAGTGAGTGAAACAGCCACCTCACAGGGCTGCTGTGAGGGTTAGGCTAATGTGCATAAAATGTTCCCCACACTGCCTGTTACACAGTAACTCTCAATCAATGTCAGATGGCACTACTATTACTCTGGGCTATGGGGAGCACTGTTTTTAAGTTCTTTGCAGGCACAGCTCATGGAACATCCAGAAAACCTGTCAGAGGCTGTAGTTGTCCAGGAACCAATGCACTGCCTCAAAGTAAAGGTGTATTTTGGAATCCCAGGTGCCCCTGTCCAAAGCTTTTCTGCTAACTCAATCCACTGAACTTGTCTTCAGGTCAAATAAGACAGAATGAAAACTCAGATGAAATGTTCCCAGTGAAAACACCAGCAGCCACTGCGCTCTCAGAATCTGAGGACAGATAGATCTGCACATTTGAGGAACTACCTAGGAAGGCTGAAAGCACAGTGAGCTCCAGTTTGTGCTCCGAGCATAAAAGAGAGGATCAGAGAGAAATACCTTCATCCAAGTCTTTGGAAAACCTGTTGAGAATCCTCCCTGTCGGGGTGGTGTCAAAAAACTTCATAGGGCTTCGAAGGATCCTTCGGAAAAGCTCGTCGTGGAGCCGGGAGGAGGCTCGCAGTGTGCCCTGAGGAGCATAGCACACAGTCATCAGGGCTCAGGGATGGCTCAGTTCCTGTCATCCAGGTAACCACTCCACAGGACAGCCACTCCCAAAGCTGTGGAAGTGCAAGGGGTCAGGAGGGATACGGTGACGAATGAGAAAAGGCTGAGGCTAATGGGATACAAGTCTTTTCAGCTAGGGCCATCCTGCTTTAAGGGAGTCCCCTACTTGGAACAAACCTGGGAGATGCCATGCCGAAGGCTGACCACACAGTCACCAGGGAGGACGAGCAGAGGCCACCCACCACTGCGTACCTTGACAAAGACAACTCCTCGAATGGCTTTCAGGATCAGCATGACTGCCATGGAGAGGGCATAGATGCTGGCATAGTACCGCATGAGAGGATTGTCCTTCATGCTGTCGCTCACGGAGGTCTGGTTCCCTCGTGTCACTGTGGTGTTCTGTTTGGAGGCAAGGCTCTATGAGGCAAGACTCCTAAAGACTGCCAAGAGCCCTTGCTCAGGGCCATTCTCAACTCAAGGGCAAGGTACAGGATAATGACCCTGGGACCTGGCTGTGGCACACACAAGGCAGGCTATGCTCACCTCCTCTCTCTTTTCTAATGGACAAGAGCAGAGAGCTCACAGGAGTCCTACTGACATGCTCTACTGTCCTGTGGGGTGGTCAGGGTTTTTTTTCTGTCTTGTGAGGCTACATTAGGGAGTCATCTTTTCATCCTGGAAAATCCTTCTTCATTGGTTTTTTTAAGTGAACACTAGAACAGTTTTCCTAAGAACAGCCAGGGAATGTGGAGAGACAGCTACGTGCATAGATATGCAGCTTGCCCCCCGATGAGTAAGCTTACCCCACTTCCTTGCTTGATCCAGTAACTCAGCCACCAGGTGCTGAAGGCAGTGCTGCCCACATTCAGCATGAAGAGGGACATAATGACCAGGAACGCCAGGGGACCCCCAGCGGCCTGGATATAGACACCATATACTGACCAGGGCACTGAACCCTGCCCCTTCTCTTCCAGCTGCACGAGCTGCCCTACATAAGGAAAAAAGAAAAAAATTTAGAAGGGAAGAGTGACTGCCACAAAACTAAGTCACAAGAGAATAGGAGAATCAAAGAGAGCCTATGGTTTCACCGGCCTCTAGATAGCAGAAGCCTTCATTCGTCCATTTAAAATTTACTGAACACCTACCATGAACCAGGCCCAGGAGCAGTCAAGACGATTAAGACTGGGTCCCTGTCCTTGAGGACCTGGCTGAGAAGCCTACCACAGCCTGGTAGGACAGGCAGATAAACACGTCATTATAGTAAAATGTACTGCATGAAAGAATGGAACTACGCAGGGCGGCATGGGAACACCTAGGAGCTGTACCTGACCTACTTGGCAGGGGTGGGCAGTGGTTAGCAGGCAGGCATCAGGGAAGACTCTGTGTAGTCTTTATCGCTTCTGCAAAGGTAAGCCAGAGTCAACCAGGTGGGGAGACAGCAGGCAGAGAAAATTACATGAGCACAGGCACAGAGGCGGTGAAACAGCAGAACAGTGTGTACAGACAAGCACAGCTGGAACAGGTGTCCACTTAAGGAGTGGCAAGAAATAGGATGAGGCTGATTAAACAGGCTGTGGTCAGAGGACAAAGGCATTTGAACGAATAGGAACTTCTCAAGAGACAGGCTGACAGGTGTGTGGAGCCTGGCCTCCTGTCTGGCGGGGATGGCTGACACTAGCAGACAGTTGCCTCTGGCAGCGAGCAGCCTCTTCCATGCCTATCCACGTTCCACACACATACTAGCATGTTCTATGCGTGCCACAGCAGGAAAAAGATTAGAAAACACTGCTTTGAAAATGAAAGGCTAGTGAGAGACTTCACACAGGAAAGTAAGGGGGTTGGTGTCCTGCTTTTAACTACGTCTCTCCCCTGGCTGTGGAAGACTAATTTGAAAGGAGGTGGCTGTAACACTCTAGGTGAGAAATGATAAAGGCCTGGACCAGGGTGGTGGCAGTGGGACAGAGTTTGGGAGGTAAATGCAGAAGGAGGTGGTGACTGGCTGGCTGCTAGAGGAGAGAAAAGGTTCAAAGATATCACCTGGAGTCTCCCTGGTGTGGTCTGATGATTGATGCTACCATAAGAATACAGAGAAACAGCCATACAGGAAGACTGTGCATCTTCATCACAAACAATGTTTAATCATCTTGGAATAAGCCACCCAAGTCTTGAGTACTTTTTAAGAATTGTGAGAGCCAGGTAAGTGGCTAGGTAGATGAGAATAAATGTTCCCTAACAATATGCTGATTTATATTGCCTGTGGCAAGAACTAACAAACTTAGCCTTCCAGGCTGTGTTTTTTTGGGGGATGTGTCATAAATCACACTTGAACAACCTCACGCTTACTTTTTAAAGGTAAGAAAGGAGGCAGAGAGTGGTAAATCAGAACGGTCAACTGCTAATACCAAATGTCTGCTGCAGTTTTAAGGACAAAGAAGTGAAAATAGGCCCATCCCCAAAGCAATGGTAAGCCCAGGAAAGTCTCTGGATCCAAAAGGGTCAGGAAGGGAGGTGAAGCGACAAAAAGAAGGCTTTAAAACAAGACTGCACACATGCAGCTTAAAATTCACAACGGTGAAAATGCCCACGTTGTTGCAAATAGCTTCTCTTAACTCTCAAGATTCGTTTCCGTTGATAACAGCACAGAGGGCTCTTGACAGGAAAAGCCAAGCAGGAAAAACCTCTGTCTGTTACTGTCACCAGAGTCCTGGGGCAATGCTGTCAGGGCGAAGCAATGAGTCTACTGTTCTAACACAGGACACAGGCATCCTTAGAGTCAGGGCACCTCTGCTTTGGTTGGGAACGACACACAGGTGAGTCACAGGAAGGAGGGGTATCCCTCTGGCCACTATTCAGTTCTTCCTTACTCCGGATGACTCAGCTGAATAGGGAGAGACCTGACCCCACCCTATGCAGGGAGAGCAGGCACAGAAGCACAGGTCATTCTTAGTGCCCTTGCCCCAGTCTGTTTAAGAAAACAGAAGGTGCCTCATGGTCTCCCAATATTATATAAGAATTCTGTTATTCCAGAAATATAAGACCAGGTACTCTATAACACATAATGCTGGCAAACATCATGAATTACCGCATGGCATAATTTCGGATAAACTTTAATGACAAAGCTAAAAGTCTCAAAAAAAAAAAGTCATTACCTTCCTCTGGCTTCACTACTTTCTCCTTCTTTACTGATCCTGTTTTGGGACCCTTGTCTTGTGACTTCTTCTGTGAACCACTGGTTTCCTTTTTTGAATTAATCTAATAATATTAAAGAAAAAAAAAGTTTCTCCAGTCATGATACGGCCATCCAGATGCCCATCCAGACGAATGTCCACAGGACACATATCAGAGAATTATCAAGCTGCTATTACCAAAAAGAGATAAATTCGACTTCTTAAAAGAGCCACCTATACTCACTTCCTGTACTTCCACACCTCCTCAAATCTTTGAGATCTGGGTTCCTACACTGTAAGTCCACTGACATTGCTCTCCCCAGAGTCACTAAACTTCCAACACAGTAGCCTTTATTCTGTTCTCATCCACTCCAAGTTGTCCAAAGTGTCAGGGCTGGAGTCATTTCCATTCCTATCTCTGAGCCCCCACATCACTAAATCAAGTCCATAGATCTGATCATTTCTCATTGCTACCACTAGATGAACCCCAACTTCTCAGCCTGGCTTTGCAGGACCTCCATATTCTATCCCTAGCCTAATTCTGCCAGTTCCTCTCCCATTTCACTGTTTCCCGTGGCCCCTACCTTTTAGTCACACTGGATTTTACACCATTCCTTATGCTACACTGCAATTTCCCATTTCTGTACCTTTGTCCACACTGGTTCCTCCACTTGGAATGCCCCTCGCCTCGTCCCAGTTGTCCCCATTCAGATGGATTCAAATCTTACATTTTTCAAGAGGCTCCCCTGTTCTCCCTTGGCACTCTGTTAGTATCTCTATTATAGTACGTTGCTATATGTGTGACCTGCTGTTACCTGTACAGCATAAAAGCATCAGTCTTCCCTAGGACACTGTGAGTCTCTCAAGGAAAGAGATGATGTTTCTCACATGGTTGTAATCTACACAGGCCCTACCACCAAGACCTGTCCATAACAGGGCACCTAGGGACTCAATAAATATTCACCAGACTGAACCTGAGACAACAGAAACTACTTAATGCTCTCCTTTCCAAGTTCCTCTTCTATCTTTATATAGGAAATTCTCTTAGTATAGTTCACTGCATTTAATTCTGTGTCATAGTTAGCCTCATGCCCCCAGTTGGCCTTCCATCTAGACTTTTTAAACTGACAGTGAAAAAAATTAGATATTAATAACATAAAATTTAGGCCAGGCATGGTGGCTCAGGCCTGTAATCCTAGCACTTTGGAAGGCTGAGGCAGGATTGCTTGATGCCAGGAGTTCAAGACCTGCCTGAGCAGCGTTGTGAGACCCCATCTCTACAAAAACATAGAAAAACCAGCCAGGCGTGGTGGTGCACGCCTGTTGTCCCAGCTACGTGGGAGGCTGAGGCAGGAGGATCAGCTGTGCCCAGGAGTTGGAGGTTGCAGTAAGCTGTGACGATGCCACTGCACTCTACCCTGGGCAACAGAACACGACCTCATTTCTAAAAAAAAAAGAAAATAATATAAAATTTACAGCCACATCTAGAACACAAGACAGGACTCTAAATTTTATATTTACTGTAGTCATGAATAAATGCACTCTCTAAAGAGAAAATTACCATTTGTTCACCACTTCTTCCCAGGGCAAGAACATTATATATTATTTAATTTAATCAATGAAACAACTCCAAGAGGCAGATACCATCCCCATTTTTAAGATGAGGAAATCAAAGTTCAGAGAAGTTACATGACATACTGAAACTATGGTCTCTCCACTATAACACACTGACTCTCAGTGTTCTCTGCTCCTTGGACATCTTGTATTTTAGCTTCTCTCCCTCATTTTCCCTCCATGTCTACGGTGATGAGGAAATATCTGAAGAGTCCCAAGGACCCTGAGAGACACAGGAAGACACTCTCTTAAAATCTAAATCTGGATTAGGGTATCTCTACGGAAGTTACATACCACACCTGGAATGTCTGAGTTATATCAAAAGGCCTAAAATGCATCAGTTCTGAACAGTTAGTTGTGCCATACCTGAAATCAAACATGAAACCCAAAGACTGAAATAAGACTTCCCAGAAGAGGTCCCAATTTTCTGCGTTCATCCCTTAGATGTCAAAATGCCCTGGCAGCCAAGAAAGTAGCTTTCAGCTCAGCCTGAAAGCACCCCGGGGCCCCAGGTGAGAGCGCAGATGGTAAGCAGGAACAACCACCTCTGCGGCTAGCTCTACATGTGCCCTCGTATGTGCCTAACGGAGCCTAGAGTGACCTGGGAAGCTGCCATCTTTTGGTGCTGCGGCAGGAGGCAGGGCCCCAGACAGAGAGAGTGCTTTGGAGTCAAATCACCCTTATTAGCAAGTTGCTTAACTTTTCTGAGCTTCAGTTTCCTTACCTGCAAAAGTGGGGGATAATCATATTTTATCACATATCTCTGTTAAAATGACTAAATAGATGATATCTTATAAAGCGCCAAATCCAATAATTGGAACACAGGTATTAGCTAACGTTCCGTGCCAAGTCAGCACCCAAGCACGGAGCATTTTCGAATCTATGCAATATTTCATTTCCCTTCCCTGGCACATTCTTCACTTGCTTATTTAAAAAAAAAGAACTTCATAATGCTTCAATCAGGAAACTAAGCTATGACAGAACAGCAGCGTACATCTTCTCCACCCTCACTTAGGCCATGTCCTTCTCCCTGTCATTGCCTTACTATTAATAATTAAGTTCTCAGTGACAGCAGACCTCGCTCATCAGCCCCACAGTCCTGCTCTCCTAGAGTAGAATCAGCATGTGAACTAGAGCACAGCAGCCTGGTCACCAGAAAACAGGGCCCCCTGCCAATAAGACACAGACACTGAATTCAGCTGAGATTGCTCCATCACTCACTACAGCTGTGTCCCTTGCACAGAAAGGAGACACACAAAAACACCAGCAAATCTTACCTCAACTGGCGGTGTGTCTCCCAGCAACATGTTGTTAAAAATGGTAGCATAATCACCATTTAAATTCATCAGTTCCTCGTGGGTACCTCTTTCTGTAATACAGCCCTCTTTCATGAAGATCACTTCATCACAATCAACTAGATACTGGAACAAAGGCAGAGACAAAAGAATATTGCTGATATTTGTGCAAATACATTCAAATACTCCATACCTTAATTCAGTCATTCTCAATAGGAGGCGATTTAGCCTCCCAGAGGACTTTTGGCAATATCTGGAGATATTTTTTGGCTGTCACAATTGGGAGGGGAGGTACTGCAGACGCTGCTTGACTTATGATGAGGTTATGTACCCACAAACCTAACATAAATTGAAAACATTATCATAGCTTAGCCTAGCCTAGCTTAAACATGTTCAGAATACTTGCATTAGCCTACAGTTGGGAAAAATCAACTAACACAGAGCCTATTTTATAATGAAGTGTTAAACAGCTCATGTAATTTGCTGACTAACTGCTGAAAGTGAAAAACGAATGGCTGTATGGGTACCATCATAAAGCCGAAAAATCGTAAGTCAGGGACCATCTGTACCGGCATCTCGTGGATAGGGGCCAGGGATGCACAGAGCAGCCCCCACAACAAAGAACTATCGAGCCCAAAATGTCAAGAGTGCCAAGATTGAGAACCTGCTTTAGTTTATCGTGCCTTGTGATACAGTACAAAGAGCAGTTCCTTCAGTTTTTGACATGAATCAGCTGATGGAGCCATATGAGCCTTGCGTTAAATTTGACACTCTTTCACTGCACTCAGAAGTACACATAATTACAGATTTTCTGTGGCAGAATGGGGGACCAGCCCCCCAAACTTGACAACATATGTGAAACAGATGGCAACATCCTTGAGCTGCTCTCCCAAGTGGCTGCTTGTCATGGAATGACAGAGGGAGAAGAGCTTGTTTTCCCAAAACAGTTCCCACTTGGACGGAGATGTTAACACAATGTTTTCCAGACTAGCTCATATCCAAATTCCATTTCTGGCCCACTCCTCCCAGCTCTTTTCCTTGCTGATCTATATTCAGAAGCTGATAATGCTGCAAGGATCTGATGCAGATGGCCAGCCGGTACATTGGGACAAGGAGGAAAACTTGATTCCAGGAATCTGTAGTTGCCCCACAAAGATACCTGGACCAAGCCCACTTCCCTGTTTCTGATCCCCCAAGCCAAGGCAGGCAGCCCAGGGAAGAAAGCACCATACCTGTAACTGGTGAGTAACAAACAGAACCGTCTTGGACTTGAGGTGCTTCCGGATAGCACTGTTGAAGATGTGGTTGCCCACGTGGGCGTCTAAGGCACTGAGGGGGTCATCCAGGATGTAGATGCTCCTGTCGCTGTACAGGGCCCGGGCGAGGCTGATCCTCTGGCGCTGCCCGCCACTCAGGTTGGCTCCTCGCTCTCCAATCTACAGGAGCCGAGCAGCACAGTGAACCTCGAGCTCAACTCTGGAACGGCGCTTAGGGGTCACTCCAGTTGCCTCTCCTCCCTCCCACCCAAATTGGCTCCTTCTCTGGAATTCCCCACAGACGAACTGCCACCGTGATCCTTCCAGGAACTGAGGGAGTCGGCCCAGAGGCCTCCTCCTCTCCACAACCCTGGGAGACCAATCAATTCTACATCCAGCCTTGCCACCCCCTCCCCCAGAGATCCCCCTCCAATCCATTCTCCACATGGCAGAAAGATCTTTCCAGAACACAAAGCTCACCAGGTCCCACCCTTGCTTAAAACTTTTCAGGAGCCCCCAAGAATGGAATCTAAAAACCCAACCATGGCATACAAAGCAGACCCTTTGCCACCCAGCTCCCCCACAGCTCTCAGCCTCCACTGCCCCATCCCTTCCACACCCTGGGGTCTAAGCCATTTCAAACTATGTGCTACGATAACATACACAACAATGTCAGGCCTTGGCCTATAGTGTGTCTGCTCAGTTATGGCATCATGTCCTCTGAAGTCTCTCCCAATCTCTTCTCCACTGACACCCAAAAGAAAGGGGGCTCTTTTACTTTGTGCCTATTTGTTTGGGTATCTTATCCTCTGAACTGTACACTTCTTGAGGGTGCAGATTATCACCATATTCCTTTATATTTCTCAGTGCCGAGTAGTTTCTGCATGTCACTGCACATAACAAGCATCTACTAGCCCTTTGTATTTTTGAAAAATCTTGCCTTAAAAAAAAATTCATTCATTGGAAGAATCAGTGAAAAATAAAAGAAGAAAAAAAGAAAAGAAAATATTCAATTAATTCAGAGGTTTTCCAACTTGACATTCCATCAGAATTAGAGTTTCTTACTCAGTGGGTCTGGGGTGCAGCCTAAGAGTCTGCATTTCTAACAAGTTTCCAAGTAATGCTGATGCTGCTGATCTGGGGACCATGATTTGAGAACCTCTGAACTAATTAAGCCATTCACCAAATCTCCTTTGGGGATTTGACTGCAGTCAGTTGAATAAAGGTGCCAGTCCCAGAAACCTCCAGGGCAGCTTATGAGAGGCAAGCTGTAACACCGAAGAGCACAAACTAGTGCAAAGACACACCTCTGGAAACTGTTCCAGGGCAGAGAACCAAAGAAAGATGGATTTGTGCTAACGGTCTGTCTTTCTGATGGAAGCAGGCTCTCTGTAGACTGTATCTGAGTGAGGAGGTTGGCAAAATGAAGTTCAGGGAAGAAGCTCAACATGTACACGCTTGACTTGTGGTGTCACTCTGATTAGAGTAAAAAACATTAACTCTGCATCAACAATGAGATTTTGCTGAACTACTTAGATACTTAAAGCGAGTAGTGTTAATGTCCCTGACCTAGAGAATAAATGATTTCCTAACATAAAGGCCCAGTGAAAGCAAAACTCCCTGTTAGGTTCTTCCACCAAGCATTTCAGATGCACTCCTGGGAGATGGCTCTGGACCAGCCCTCCCACTCATCCCCCAGAACCTCCCTGCTAAACGTGCTGCCCCATCAGGGGCATTAAGGCCTGTACCTCAGTCAGGTCACTGTTGGGAAGAATGGCCAGGTCAGGCCTCAGGCAGCAGCTATTCAGCACAGAGTTGTATCTGGAGGACACAAAGAGACAGCATCAGGGACATACTCCAGTAAAGCCTACTGACTGGGGCTGCCTTGCATCTCACGCGGCCAAGATGGAAACCAAGCATTCCTTGCCTTTCTTCATCAAATTCCTTCCCAAAGAGGATGTTGTCTCTCAGGGTGGCATTGAGGATCCAGGCCTGCTGGGCCACATAAGCGAAGGTTCCACTGATTGCAATGCTGCCCTCTAGAAGTGTCATCTAGGGAGACAGACACCATCCAATGGCATCATAACTCAAAACCATCGCCCTAAGCCAACAGAACCCCCCACATTCCACATTGGAATCTACAAGTTTTGGCGACTTCCTTGGATGCCTTTTGGACCCAAATCCAAACCCCACCTTTGTTCCAAAGAGAGCTACAGCAGCAAAGAAAATCAAAGTTCTCCTTGCTTATGTGTGATGGGAGCCCAGCATAGCCCATAACTTGAATGAACAAACATATTACTCAGCAGCCCATTTGCCATTTTACACTTCCTCCTAACTGCAAACTGTTTAATTAGGGGAAGCAAGCACAAGAAAGAGGCCCTTTCAGAATTCCCCTGGAGAGGATGCTGTAAGGATTTGCAGCTAGTGCCTGCTTCAAGATGCGGGCAGCCCAACTCATCGACACAATTAGTCCAGGATGGTGGCTAGCCCAGTTGCTTCTATAAAATGTGGACCAAAAGGAAAAAATTTCAGGTTAGACACCAACTAGTATTATACCATATTTATATAATGATGATGGACAGTCTCCTCCAACATGAAGGGACTGCATGAGCCATGTTTGAATTGTTTTCAGTCGCAGTGATTGACATGAATTGATTTATTCATTTTCTCCTCTTTCATGGTTTCTTTTGGGACCAACAATAGTCATTTGTCTTGGGTTAGGCATGCTATAACTTTGAGGCAGTTTTGTCAACCAGCCTGTGTAGCACTCACACATATAAGCATGTCCTCTCAAAAGCCATCACACACAGTGTACATACAAAGGTGTACCTAATCACCCACAAAGTGGCAAGCACTTTGATGTGCTCTTCAAAGTGTTCGGGAACTCACGGAGGGTCTACTGTGGTAACCCAATCCTGGCTGCTGTTGCACAAACACGTCACACTGCAGCACTGTCAACAAAGAGCTAAACTCTAAACAAGCAGGGAGGACCAACACTACCCACCTCCCTATCAGACAGGGCTGCCAGGATCTGATCGAGAAGCAAAACCCCACTGGGTTTTCAACCTAACTCGCCCAGCCTAGCCACCCCCTGGAAAAGGAGCATTGTCCTAGACTGCTGAGTAGCACTCCGGAATTGACCTTCTCTCTCCTTCTGCCCCTACCCCCAGTCTCTGTCTCTCATCACTGGCCCTCAAGCAATTATCAGAATTGCTTGGCCCTCAGCTGATTATCAGAATCGCCTAAGAAGCTTTTTGCTTTTTACAAAGACCAAAGGCTGGGCCCAACCACTGGAGAGTGCCATAAAGCAGAAGAGAGCATGGGGGGCGGGGCTGACACCCCATGATCTGAACGCAGCGTTCCTCCCAATGCCCTGGACACCACAACTCACCAACTGCAACAGCTGTCGCCACACAAGACAAGAAAATATCCTACATCCTGGAGGCTACAAGGACACCCTTCCCCACCCCACTGCCCTCATTTGTTCATTCCAATACAGGGGACCTCACCCTTCAGGAGGTAATCTCAAGTTTATGCTCAACTCAACCATCTAAATCAAGCTAATTTAATTCCAGCTTAAAAGCACATGGGTATCCTGGGTTTTTCCTGATTATTTGGTCCTAAAACATAGTAAAGATAATTGTGTCTCAGCTGAGTGGCCCTTGCACCCCTCACTCTATAAACCCCAGAGCTGGCAGCTATTTGTTGGGCCCCTCTGCGCACTGTTCCCTCATTGCCCTGTGACATGCTGGCGTGTCCACGAGGCCTAGCTCCACTGGACCACGAACCCCTGAGGGCACGAGTCTTTCGGTGGTTAGGCTGAAAACCAAGTGGGGCTTTGCTTCCAGATCAAATCCTGACTGTCCCGTCCCCAACAGAGGCTGGTAGTGCCGGCTGCCCTGCTTCTCTAGTTTAACTCTGTTGGCAGTGCTGCAGCGCCGGGTGTCTGTTCATCTCTTATCTCTGCCTTTTCCCAACACACGGTCCGGCACACCTACGGCACTCAATAAACACAGACTGAATAAAAGGCGGCACAAGAAACGGTGACCCCAGCTGGGGCATCATTCATCAGGTGTCCACTGAGCCCCCTTCCAGACACAATGCTGTGAAGGGTGGAAACGGGGTGGGGGAAGGGCTGGCAGCATGATGCAGACCAAGGGTTCATGTTATTTCCACTTTTCCTGACTCTTCAGAAAATTAGTTCATTTTTCCTGAGACTTTTGCTAAGCGGAGTCCAGAGAAAGAAGCAGAAAATGTCAAGGACAGTAACGAAAATCTTACCTGGCCTAAAATGGCTGAAATGAGAGAGGTTTTTCCACTTCCCACACTGCCGCAGATTCCAACCAGTTTTCCCTGGACAAAGCACACGGAGAGAGGAAGGGCACTGAGAGACTACTAACCGCTCATCCCTAGGGCCCGCAATGTCTCTGAGGGAAAGCACATTAACTATAGTCCATCACCATGGGAACCGTCATCCTGCAGACCCAACAGGTCACTCAGCTTTGGTTTCCCACTTGCCAGCTGCCCACCACGTAGGGTTCCTGTGGGGAATACACTGAGGTACAGAAACGGAAGCCCTTGGGAAAACTTAACTGTGCCACACACCTTAAGGCATCCCACACACACTTTTAGGAAGGCTCGGGCCCTTTCCTACTTTGTTGGTAACCCATGTTTTTTGTTTGTTTTTGTTGTTTTGGGGAAGAGAAGGCAGGACTCTTAATCACTCTACTATGATTTTTCTCCAGGGTCTATAAATTATTTTCAATAAAAACTAAGTGCACTGTTGCTTCCATTTTTCTGCAAGGCAACTCCAGGAATCTGAGGAATATTTATACCCACAATCCCACATAAAAGTGGAAAGTCAAGCCTTTGATTAACTGAATGTCCTCAGGCAAGATAATGAGTTCTCAATAGGTAGTGCTGAAAGTTTTCAAGGACAGATGACTTTAAAAGCCACCCCATGTGGCTCGAGCCTCCCAGGGAAGGAAGGAAGAGTGGTGGTCAGGAAACAGCATGGGTTCTGGAGGCAGACAGGCCTTGATTTGAATCCCAACTCCATTAGCACTTGTGACTTGTGTGATCCTGGCCTTGTTACTTAAACTAATACTGCGTCTCCCTCAGTGGACTCCAAGCACCTTGAGGAAAGGAGCTATTCTTGTAGAACCAAGTACAGTGTCTGGTAGGTAATAAAAGTCTTTGAACAAATAGTTTCTGACGTGGTCCAGGAGTTTGAAGGATTACCACCTGGTGGTACTGAGGAAGTCAACCACAGGTTCAATCTCTGCTCAGGCCAGTCAGGGTCACACAGAGAACGCTGCTCTGGTGACTAAATGAGACACCAACAATAAAGTAAGTGCCTACTGCACAGAAGACATTTGGCAAACCCCGTCTTCCCTTCCCCTCCCTAAAGAGGAGACCCGGCGAGAATTACGGTCCCTCTCTTCACATGGCTACAGGTCTGTCATGTGTCTGTGGGCTCTAAAGGGCAGGAGAATCAACAGACAAAGGAGAAGAGTAAATTTCTGCTGAATGTGAGGAATAATTCTCTAACAGAGCTGATTAGCTACGTAACAGAGCTCTCTCAGTAACCATGGTAATAGCTATTAAATAAAAAGCCTGTTATTAGGAGTTAACCGAAGTAAAAAACTGACTTGAGTGCCCCTCACTTATAACTACACTAATAGTTTCAGGTAGTCTCACTAAGGACTAGTCTCCCCCGCTTGCTTAGAGCTTTCAAGAGCTGGACACTTTTGTTCTCAGTCTAGCTCTAGACCTGCTTAACATGCCTCCAGCATCAGATCCACCTCCTGCCCACTTCCAGTCATGCGGACAAAGGTTTCTCACCACTTCCATCACCGCCACCCGTGGTCCAAGATATCCCCAGCCTCCTCCTGGGTTACTGCAGTAACAGATCTTAACTGTTCTCCTTGCTTTCTTGTCTCCCTACATGCTCTTCTGAAGCCAGCAGCTAGAATGATCCTCCTCATACATAAGTGGGATCATGTCATTCTGCTCCAAATCCTCCCACGGCTTCTCTTCCTACTCAGAGTAAAGCCAAAGTCTCGCCAGAGGTCTGGCACCCACCACCCCTCTGCCCTCAGCACCTCCCATTCTCTCCCAAGCTCGCTCCACTCCAGCGGAGCCACTCCAGACTTGGGCCTTTGTACTCTATTCCATTTCTCCGGCCTGGAATGCCCTTCCCTGAGATGCACACATGGCTCACTCCCTCACCTCCTTTAGATCTTTGCTCAAGTAACACTTTTTAAATGAGGCCTCCCTCAGGCAACCTACGCAAACTGCAACCACACCTGCTCCCTGCCCCAGCACTCTCCATCCCCTTCCTTCACAGCCCTATCACCACCTGACGCACAATGTATTTTACTTGTTTACCATCTGCTTTGCCCACTAGAACGTAAGCTCCAGGAAGGCAGGGATGTTTGTCTGTCTGGTTTTTTGCTGCTATATTCCCAGCCCTATGACACCACCCAGCACAGAGCTGGTACTTAAAAAATGGCTGTTGAATGAATATTTAGACATTTGGGACCCTCTGAACATGGTGCTGGTTCCCAGACACACTCTGTATGCAAAAAGCCTTGAACCTGGAGTCCCTGTTCCAGGCACTTTCTACAGGAGACCCTCTGAGAATCCAATCCTATGCTATCTGCGCACGACACCACACACCATGATGATCCTTTACTTGTATTCATCAATTTACAACACAATTGTCTATAATAGCAGCACTGAGAACATCTATTATGTGTCAGATTCTGTGTGATGCACAGCCTGGTGCTAGCGAGGAGCCCACATAGAGCTACAACAGCCAGAAATAATTATCACAGCTCACATACAATTGCAGTAGCCAGAAGCCTATGGAGGGAAAAATCCTGGAAAATCCAGTTGAAAGTTTCATTTCTTTGCCTATAAAATGAGCATCTCACAAGATCAGTTGTTAGTAATTTCTTTGGTAAAATGCTTACATATTTCTTTGAGAGTCAGGGCTGGTCCAATGTGCTCTTTAGTTCAAAATCACTCATAGCACAAAGTACTTTCCTTGCCAGATCAGAAAGGGCGTGGCACGGTAGCCGGGGCGTGGGCCCGGAGCAGGAGTGGGCAGAGGCAGGACTTACCTCTTCGATTTCCAAGTCGATGCTGTACAGCGTCCTCTGCAGGCGGAGGCTCCCCAGGTGGATGTGCTTGCCTTCTTCCTCATCAGGGCTGGGCCGCTCGTCACTGTCCAGGAGGAGGTGGCCCTTCTGCTCTGCCAGCACCGCCTGATGCTCAGTGCGCTGCAGCTGCCTCACCTTCTCTTTCTTGCCCCTGGCAGCCCTCTTGTCTTTTTTCATTTTGGGGGTCAGCTTGGGCGAGTTCTGGACACTGGCATGGGAGGAGTCCCATGCCAAGGTGGCATTTTTCATCTCTATCTTGATGTGAGGACTGGCTGGTTTGTTCTTTATCATGTGAACCTCTTCCATTAGAAACAAACTCTGATAGGAGTTGTGAGAGAGGTGCAAAGATGAGACACTGGATCAAGACCAGGGAGACAAGCCTAGGGCGTACACTCACGTAGCAAAACACATCAGGCTATACAGTGGAAGGAAGCTGAAGGGCAAAAGGTAGCTCATTAGTGTAGCCCAGTCTCAGGCCCATCAGGGGTCAGCAGGAGTGTAGGGACAACTCAGGAGGTACAGGGGCCTTGTCAATCGACCCCACACTCGACACTACACATTGCATGCTAAGTTACATTTTCCTTTTCTACCAGCCTAACGTGGACCTAAGGACAGCTAACTGGCACGCAGCTCCTTGTTCTCAATCATGAGTTACCGAGTAGCAGGTAGGACAACCAAAGGGCACAGACGCTCACTACCCTGTTTTCCTTCCAGACCCCTCCTGCAGAATCCCAAAGCCTGTCCACTTCCCTCACCCACACACTGCATCCATCTGCGGGCAGGCTGAACTGAGATTGTCACTAGGCTTACATTGTTAGGGTTAGAAAAGAGTATCTAAGGTGTTATATACTATACAGTACATCTTCTTGCCAAGAAATTCTTTTGTCTTCAAAGCCCTGCCTTGGAACTTGCGAGAATTTAAATGACCAAAGGAATAGACTTCCATGAAAGTGAAGGGTACCTCCTGGAGAAATATCCCTCGGGAAGAGAACAAGGCTCTTTCCTCCCACTCATTCCCAGAGTCCCACTGAGTTATGTTAAGAGAATAAAAACGGAATTCTTGAAAAGAGAAATGTTCCTAAAATAAGATGTGAAACACTAACCATAATAAATCATAGCCCAGGACTTTCCCATAAGACTTTGAATCCACTTTTGGCAACCCTCTTAGACCAGCGACCTTCTCTACAGAATACTATCACAGTTGGATGCCTAGTATGATAAAAAAAAAAAAAATTTTTAATAAAAAATTTTAAAACATTAGAAAATCTTTAGAGAAAAGATGACTCGCAGGGTCAGGACTCTTTGCTTAGGTACTAAGAACCCCCAACGATCTTAAAGTTTGCAGATGCTACTAAATGTAATACATAATCTGCTTCCCCAAGAACAAACCCTTTCTCTTGGATTCGAAACTTCCAAACTTGCTCTTGTCCTCCCTTAAGTCACCACTCTCCCATTCATTCCTAATCACTAATCTTCCTAGAAGTGCCATGTTTCTAAATTTCCTAGATAATCTTCACTCTTGGTCTACCTTAGGTTTAGCTGCTGCTGAAAACAGCTGTTGGTTTCATTTGTTCGGTCTTCCTGAGAGAAGGAGCTAAGAATAGCATGCCTAATATTTCGGTCACTTTCACAGAGTAAAGCCACATGCTGACAGAATTCCCAGCATTTCTCTCCTCTCAAAAGTTATTAAAAGGATGAAGATCTTAGGCCTCAATAAACTATTAAGAAACATGCTGGTACCTACAGGTTTGCACAGCTCCTTGCCCATCCTTCCTTTCCACTCCCTGCAGCCCTGCCCTCCTCCCAGGAGGATTTCGGCTTCAGGTCACTCTGCCCTGACATGCTGACAGGCAAAGAAGGGCCTCACCACACTTGAGTTTGTATCTACTTGGATTTGCACCTTCCAGGGCAAAAGAATCTTAGAGGTACACAAACCATAAAACTCAACCTCACCACCTGACACTGACCATCAAAACGTTACCCTCATTCACTAGAAGAATCAAATCAGAATGTATCCGTTGGGCAGAGAGGGGACTACTCACAGGGTTGCCAGCTAAAATGCAAGATGCCCAGTTAAATTTGGATTCCAGAAAAACAGTGAATAATTTTTCACTATAATTATGTCTGTGCAGTATTTAACTGGGTGACCTGTGTTTTTCTTTGCTAGAGCTGGCCACCCTACTACAACTGGTGACATCTGACCAGAAAACCCACAACGTGGCTTCTTTCTGGCTTTCTACAGCTTAATATCCTCCTAGAAATTTTATATCTCTTTTTCTATCCTTTATTCATACTACCCAACAGGAGGCGACAAATTCTTCTGCAAGATGCACTTTCGGGGAAGGTCAGATAGGAGAAAAGGCTACACTTGTGTATCTATCAGATCCCCAACTCCAATAAAAGAAAGAGAAAGGAAATAACACAAAACAAGAAGGCACAAGGTAAAAAGCAGGCTTCCACAACATCTTCACTGAATTTCAAAGTCTGCAAAAATAAAGAGGCAAGTCCCACCCTTGTTATCCTCCTGTCCATCTCCTAGAAATGATGGGAGAGCAGGTGCTTTCTGGGAAGACATAATCTCAGGAACACTTTTGTTGTTGTTTTGAAGAGCCTGCCTTAGATGATCCCCCAGGATTCAGGCAGATTTCCTTTAATGAACTCAGAAACATTTATTATGAACAGTTGCCTTACAGCTAAGACAATCCCTCCTCAACACCCTAGGGAAGTAAATGTAATGCTAATTAATAAGCACCTGAAGATAATAAGAAAGAACCAGCTTAGAGTTGGGGGGATTAAGGAATAAATACCTATTATCTTCGGCCAAGTATCTAATTAAAGAAAGAAGGGGAAAAAAAGACTGCCAAGAGGAATAAGACAGAATGGGACTGACGTCTCATGGGGCATATAACAGAGCTCTGGGTGATTTTGCTTCTATTGTTAACTCCAAAGCTTCCTGCACAGAGGAGAGAACTATGGTGTGAAAAGCCACCTGCTGATATAAGTCCTTACTAATAAGTGAAGAGAACCCTCAAAAAACAAGAGAACAAACCTACGCTACACACTCTTATTTCTTCATCCAAAATGCTATGAAATCCATTCACTAACGAGAATATAACAACAGGCTGGGCACGGTGGCTCACGCCTATAATCCTAGCACTTTGGGAGGCCAAGGCAGGAGGATCACTTGAGCCCAGGAATTTGAGGGTGCAGTGAGCTATGACGACACCACCACACTCTACCCAGGGTAACAGAGTGAGACTCTGTCTCAAAAGAAAAAAAAGGACTTAGGATGTCAACCAATCAAAATGACAATGACAAAGATCAAGGGGAGGAAACCCTGAGAGTCACCCAACAGCAATGGTCTTCTAGGTTTAAAATCACTTCCAGGCCCAGTGAGTTATGACACATGTCCCTGTCGGGCCCAGATGGAGAGGCCAGCGCTAAAGGGGAACACTGAAATCCTGGGAGCCCAGAGCCCATCATCCACAAGATGTAAAAATACATATTAATTTAAAAAGGTGACTAGTCTCGTTCCTTAATTCAGTCTCCTCCACTGTCCCTTTCTTGCCAACTTGCCAAAAGGCTAACGGTAAGCCAAAGCCAAGTGCAGCCCGCCTGTGTGGCCCTTGGGACAGAGGCAGCAGCTGGTTGTGCCAGGACGGCTCCTGACATGGGAGAGGGGAATGGAGCCACTTACCTTAAATCTGTCAACAGCAACCGACGCTTCTGAGAGGGACTTTACTGAGAACGGTGTTACTTTCAAAGCAAAAGTCATGGAATTGAAGACAGTCACCACTGTGAAAGCCTGAAAATGGGAAAGAGAAGAATCTGAGCCTGATTAGGCTATGCACCTAAAATGACAAGACATCGGCAATTTCCTCGCAGGCGCTAGGACGGCTACAGCCTGACCGTCCAATGTCACTACAAGTCAGCTACATTTTTTAAAAAATAGGGTTTTAATTAGACCTTCAATTAAAATTCTCAGTAAATCTGAAACACAGGATGATCTGTATTTTCATAATTAAATCCAAACTTAGGTTGTCTAAAACAACCCACACACTATTTGTGCATAAGGGCTGGCTCTCCGCTCTCCTGCTTCTGAGCTCAATCACGTGTATGAAAAAACACCTTCTCATTCTTGGGGGAACCTCCAATCTATGGTATTTCTAGAATGTTCCCCATCCCCGAGGGCTCCCTGACCTGTGCTGCTGTCAGATCGAAGCCCAGGGTCATGTGAACAGAGAACGTCACCACGCTGGCGATCACCACCACGATGGGAGCCACACCAACAGTGATGCTCTGAAAGTACCCGGCTTTTTCCAATATCCGACGCTCCTCCTCTCGGATTTCTATGAACAAAAGCAAGCCAATTTCAAAACAAGTTAAAAGAAATCTTGGGACATTTCTCCTCCACCACCAAATACGACTCTGTCAGTCTTCAGCCACACATAAATTTCAATATGACCCTTTAACATCTATGATGCAAACACTAGGTCAATGACTATCAGTTCTACCATTAAAGCTGGTACATAAGCCCAAGGTTTGAAATGGAGCAAGTCACAGGAATGAATCTAACAGAAAGCTGTCACTACATGTGACTACAGTGACCATCTTCTGCCCTTTTCTGATTCTTCTTATAAGTTTCTTAGGTTTAGAAGGAATGAAGACATTAATCGTCTCTACAATTGACAGTTTGTTTTCTTACCTAGTTGTTTATTTTTTGCCTAAGGAACTATAGCAAAGACTATACAACGGCAGTAGAGAATTAAAAAAGGACTGAGATTTCCTAGAGAGCCTGCTGTATGTTGGCAATGGGATAGAAGCTTCCACACCAAAAAGCTCTAGGGATGATTGGAAGAAGATGGGTGAAATGCAATTTCTATAGGCAGAATGATTTTTCTTAAATACCTGCAAAACCAACACTCTTCTTAACAGAGCAACGATGGAGTACTTTTTAAAGACCAAGGAGCAGGAAGTATAACAATAAAATAGTGATGTATTTTTAACTATAAAAGTAATTCTTCTGAGAGGCTATGCACTTACCTTAAAGGTATTACCATTGCATTGGGAACTGTCTTCAGAGCTAATTCATAAGTCACATAAAAACACTAAACTCATTGCTCTTTGCAAATTAACACACACAGGTACAGATACCAGTCAGAGATGAAGGATGGGTAGCATCTCAGAAAAAAGATCATAAAACTATAGAATCTGAGAGCCAGAAAGGACCCTGAACAGCCATCCTGCCATCAGCATGCTGGCAAACATCCATTCGGAACCCATTTGTTCCACTCCGGTGGAAACAAACTCGCTACTTAACAAGGCAGCGCAATCCACTGCTGGACACCTCTGCATGGTCACCTCCTCTAGATGCTTCTTAGCTTAACAGCCCTCATAAATAACACTGTACATAATGTTCCCTAAGGTTGAGTCAGTGAAACTAAAACAGCTACCTTGACCTGAACACTGTATTTCTATTCCACTTAGAACTGCATTAACTGTTTAACAGCACTGTATTCAGTCAGCTCTCTGTAAGGTTATGGTCCACTAACAGCCCATATCTTTTTTATTTAAATAAATATGAAATGTACCTACATATTTAAACTCTCACATGCCTTTAAATACATCCTTCTTCAATTTTACCTGTCTTAAGGCCCATCATTTCACCTTCTGTTGAGATCTTTCTGAATGTCCAGTCTGTGCTGATTATTCCTCCTAGCTTTGTGACACTTACATATTGCACGTGCTTATGCCTGCATTAAATTTACAGATCAAGATGGGGCCGGGCACTGAGAACCTGGTGAGTCAACATCAATCATTTAAAAAAACAAAAATAAAAAATAAAACAAACAAAAAAGCTCCTAGTGAGTGGCAGACAGGACCAGAGTCCAACCATCCTGACTCCCAGACCACCACTCAGGTCATACAACCACCTCTGGTGCATTTGCAGCCACAGAGTAGAAGGGGCAAAAGTGGAGTTCTCAGCAGTCATTTGATACTGTCTTCTGTGACAGCCTGACAGCCAGGCCCGGAAATCATGGGCAGGACAAGAATATACCCAGGGGCTTTGAAACTGAATTATTCCTAACTAGCTGTGTTATCTTGGGAAAATCACAATTTTCCCAGGTCTCAATTTCCTCATAGGTGACATGAAGTTACAGGTACAAATCTCTAAGATGCCTCTAAACAGGACTGTATATAATGACACTATGACATTAGGTGTCCTAGTATCTAAAGTGCTCAGGAAGCAAAGCTGTGTGAGTAATCAGACCCAAGGAATCCAAAGTCCTTCTACCATATCCACATATGAAATCTTTAAACTCACTTTGGACACTTTGAGAAAATGCTTTCACCCAGGCATACATTTTAATAAATTTAATGTAGGTAAGAACTTCATTCATCTTCTGGACACGGTCATCTGTGGCAGCCACACATTTTCTCCTAAAATATGCAGTGAGCCGTGATGCAAACATCTGAAAAGAAAAGCGATACCACACCAAATCAAAGCTCATTCCAACTTGAGAACTGCCTAATCTGCTTAAGGTCATTCTAAATAAAATCTGTTATCTGTTTGGACAGGCCAGATTTCATGTAGTTGTACTGTGACCTACTGGCTGATAATATTAATTCTCTTCTCTTTACAAGGCAGTGAAGACAAATATTTGTTCTCATAGTGATCACAGATACAGAGTGCCACCAAAGGGGAAGCAAGAGAGCCACATCAGAACCAACTCCAGAGGGCGTAACTCACACACTCCTGTGTTACAGCAGGGCAGGAGGGTTCACTTGCTGATCTTCTCCTTCACTCAGATTTTCTTTTTCTTGTAATAGTTTTTTTGGTTTTTGTTGTTTGTTTTTTAAAAACTGAGTCTTGCTATGTTGCCCATGCTTGTCTCATACTCCCCGGCTCAAGCTAGCCTCTTGTCTTAGCCTCCCAAGTAGCTGGGACCACCCAGCTACCATGGTGTGCCACCATGCCTGGCTAGATTTTCTCTTTTTAAATGTCATTAGGAGCCACTGCCTTTATGCAAATGACACTTTACTTCTTCTCAAGTCACATTTCTGCCCATATGGACTGAACACTGAACAGCTCCAGATTTTTCCAAACCAGTTAACTGCTTTGAGGAAATTTCCAATGAAAGATGTGATACCCCAGGGATGCCTACTATAACCCAATGGAAGTAACTCATCTACTAAGGAGAAACTGTCAAGACACAGCTAGGAGATTTACTCACCATTGCTGGATAAAAGAGGATAAAAACAGCGGATCCCAGGAAGCCTGTTGGTCCCAGGATAATTACATTATAAATCATGCCTAAGATGGCAACAACGGGTCCTCCAGCCAACAAGCTGCCCACAGCAGCTGCCTCAAACATCCTGTGCCCATCGTTGGAGCAAATGTTGATGAGCTACAAGACACAAAGAGTAGTGAGGGGGCCCTGCAAGGACACAGGTCACTTGTCTCAGGAGGAAGATAAAGGACAAAGCAGGGGCCCGAGGAAAGAAAGCAGTTCCTGCTGGGAAGTTGGTCTTTGCCGTGAAGCAGACATCCCTCACTCACCTCACCCAGGGACTTTTCTTTAATGTTCTTTAACTTAAGGATCTTCTTAAATGCCATAGTTAGGATGGCCCCCCGCAAGCGGACACCAGTTCGGTAATTCAACGCCCAAGTGAGTGCCAGTGACCAAGACCGCACAATTTCTGTCAGAAGGAGGCCCAGGACTAACAGCAAGCTGTACTGCAGGTTAGACTCTGTTGCCTGGGTGTACTCCAAGAGGTGTTTCACCATGAAGGCCTACAGGGAGAAACACACACCACTGTCAACATCTCCACAGCACCCACACACAATACCATAGTTTTATGTTAAGTTAGAAAGAGTAGGCAGCTCCACTGTACAGTGACCAGTGTGCAAGCAAAGGAAAATCTTCCTGGAGGACCAAATATTACTACAGTCTGCCTACAGTCATTTATTCAGGACATTTTGCAGGAGGTAAGTCTAATTTGAGACTTTCTTCTTAAGGACACTATCAAAACCATTACTCTTTCTAATGTAACATAAACCTGTCCATGAGCTGAAATTAATTCTAAACATGTGGTCATTCAAAAGTATATCTTTGACCTTATTCCAGTAACTCCACACATGGATACATTTCTTTAAATGAAATTAAGACCTTTTTTTGGATCGTTTCAAACGTGCTTATTTGATAAAAAGGAACAGTGTACCTACAGTTGTACTGGGGAAGAGTGAGAAGTGCATTTGCAAAACATTCCTGAAAATAAACATCAGCAGTTTAATAGTACAGAAGAGAGCAAACAAAGCAGACTATCAGAAATCCAGAAACCCTCCCATGGGCCCTCCCCACTCCCAACTCCCTCCCAAAAACAAAAACATGTTACCTCAGGTAGCATATGTCTAACACCACCTGCAGAGAGGGAAGGCAGCCAGCCCCCAAGAACCACCGAGTGCCACCTCCAGCTCTGAGGTCCTGCAACGCCGGAGCACACACTCACACAAGGCACATTCAGCAACAGTATTAAATACCAGAAGTGGGAAATAATGTACTTTTATTGAAAATGAAAAAAATATAAAAGTACCATCTTCAAAGAGCATCTCACAAACACTGTACAACAGGAGCATTGCAGTAACATACAATGGGAACATACAGAGTCGAGTTATACAGGGCTAGCCATCTAACAGGTCATCTGGCCTCTGACTGTTGTTTTAACTACACACAGTGGAAATACAGGATAGAACCGGTATCTGTTTCCAAGTCCGAAGTAGTACACCAGGCTGACAGCACTCAATCAGTTAGGGCTCCTGAGGTTGCAAGGATTCTGCAAGGGAGTAGATTCTCTAGGATTAAAGACTTTGTTGCTAAGGAAAGAGAATTAAAAAACAAAACAAAACTGAAAACTCCCCCAAAGAGGTATTTTGCTCAAAATTGCTGGTGCTATTGGTGCACTAAGCTGGGAGGAATTACCTCGGCTCAGGACAGAATACAGAATTCTAGGCCTCGAGGAAAAACTGGTGGCACCCTTCTGAGTCTTTTCAAGTCCTTATAGCTAAAATTGATCTTGACAAAAATAAAACAAAACAAAACACAGCAAAAGGCAGCCAAATCAATCCCCCACCCTAAAGGAAGAAAAAAAAATTATCTCGAAACCCATCCGCCCATCTATCTTGGTTCCTCATAGCGGAGGTCACTGCAGCTGTAAGCCAGAGCTGAATGACAGACAATGGAGGCCAGACACGATCGTCCTGGAGTAACTAATGCCGAATCCCAGAACCCAGACTCTCTCCAGGTTAATTTGTATTTCTCGTTTTTCCTGAGAGTAAATAAATACCAGATGACCATTAGTCCTAGGAGAGGATCCCCACCAATCAGATTTACGTCAAGTCCCAGTAAATAACCTGATCAAATGGGAGATTTCAGATTCCAAGAACTACTGTATTCCACCTCTCCCCTCCCTCAGATTTTAGGTTTATATCCATTGCTTGGGTCACCACTGTGTACAGCTGGTTGTTGGTTTACTAGCAAGAAGATTGGCTTCTTTTCCAGTATGCAATCCAAAATGCGGAACTGAGTCACGGGGTCAAAGCCCCTTTTCCTCACGTGAAGCAACTCAGTAAGATGGCGGTGCAGTGAAGCATGTTCCCACACACCTCGGCACTGATGGAGCAGTCTCCAAAGGAAGGCTGAAGGGACAGCAGGTTGTTGTTTTGGGCTCCTTCCTTCCCATACCTTTAGAGTGCCATTTTTCAGCACCGGTAATAGCATTAGCACCTCCCAGAGGGGAGGAGCAGGGAAGGTAAAAGACATAATGAATGTTTACACTATGCAAAACTTTCAAAGGGGGAAAAAGAGGAAACAGCAGATTAAAGAATTTCCAACACATAGGGTTTTTAAAAAGCAATGACATTTCAAACCATTTTGTATGGGATAAAAGAAAAAAAGGTTTTCATGAAAAATCCAACCAAAATTTAGTTTTTAAAAAGTTTACAAATTTATCATTTAAATCTAAACAAATTGGAAGAAAACTCAAGACCGTCAGCATAGCTGTCTGGCTGTGGAAAGCATTCCCAGTGAATAAACTTTACCTTACCTGAACTCTTGGCGAGAGATTCTGCCCAGCTTGACTCTCTCATTCTGACCGCAGAATACAGCCATCCTGAAAATTCTAAAGAACAGCTTCTGTCACTGGTTCCACTACAGAGAGACTCCCCCCAAATCCAGATCCTGACAGCACCAAGCAAGCTGCAGCTGGAGAGAGGTTGGAAGGGTGGGAAACTTACCTCTCTAAAGGCTTTACACTGTCCTTTTTCCCCAAAAGGCCCTGGAGCAGAGTTAGCATTCACCAAGAGATAGCACCGCAGGAGGTAGCCTTCTCTTGCAGATCTACAGGGCGGATGCTAATTCTTTACAAACAGATCATAGGATAGGTCAGGCCTGGTCTTTTAAAGCTGTCTTAATCCAGGAAGGCCCCAAAAGCATCTCTGTAAATTTAGCAATTTGGCTACTCCTGTAGATTCTGGTACTCCTATAACATTATCGTGACCCTTGGGCAACTGGCACACAGTGCTGGTCCACTGGCATCACCAAAACCTTGGATCCATAAATGGCCAGCAGTCACAAAAAACCGAAACACAACAACTTTGGTTGTGTTTCATCCATTGTGTGTGTGGCTACCAAGGTTCAGTGAGACCTGAAGGCGGACAAGAAATAATGATGCTATATTTGGGGAGCCCACATTTGAGGAGTCCATTCTTACGTAGGTTTCTATAAGAACAGATTAAACTAGTTTGAAAGTCATGCCAGATTAGAAATTTTGCAAAAATCTAAAATGGATGTTCGTCAAAAGGATTTAAGTCCACAGACAAGAGGTTTGTTCATTGCTAGTACTAATCTCAAAACCAGCCTGGTTCTTTAATTTCCAATTAAAAGAAATGCATTAGAACTGGAGCTCCAAAAAAGAAGTTTGCATTGTTTACACTTTTAAATCTTTATTGTTTACACTTTCAAATCTTTTTATCAATAAGAGGGATGGATGAATCCATTGCTTTCTCAGTTGTTGTAGGATGGAATCTCATGAAATAACACTGGCCCTGAGGTGCTCTTCCCCAAAAGGGCAAAGAGAAGAAAAAGCACGCTGCTGTTTTCCTGTTAAAGGAGGGCTCTCAGCTTTCCCTGGCATCTAGAAGAGTTTATTAGAAATTAGTATCCCAGTGCACTACACCATAAATGAGAAATTAAGTAATATACAGATGCTCAAGGGAGTGACTGGAAAGCCACCACCAAGCTGAACATGCACACGTAACATTTTTTTTCCAAAAAGAATTAAAATCCCAATAATCCATGAAAATTTTTTTTTTTTTGAGGGGAGCCAATGAAGTTCTTGCACTGGCCAACTGGAAGTGAGAAAGCCCATTATCGCTTTATTAAGAAAGCCTGCATATGGTGCTACCCAGATGAAAGAACTCTATGAAGGATCAGAGCAGCCACCAACCCTGTAGTGAAACAATGACAGAAGCTCTTCTTAGGGGAAGCTGGCTCTATGAAAATGTTTGCCAATTTGGTCAATAATATAACATAACATTTCAATTACATGGTCCTTCTTACTTAAAACTTACGTAAAAGTATGTTAGTTGGTCAATTAATATAGAAACTCAATACCAGAAAAGTAGTGTTCTCTGCTTCAGAAAAGAGATCAACACTTTAACAAGAGGCATCAAACATTTAAGAAAAACAAAAACACAAAACTGCAAATTAGTTTTACCTAATCACCATGCATCATGATTGCATACTTACCAAAACCATGAACCTCCAGCTTACCCACACACGGAAAATGCACAGTATAAGCAGTACTACTGCTCCGATGCCTCAAGGCAAATATGCAGAGAATAGATTTAATCAAAGTCTCAAGTGTAAGGCAGCACAGCAGGTGTAAGGAACAGGTGCCCAGGAAACAGCGTGAATGTCACAGGCTCTCTCACCTACTCTGCTTCAGTACAGTCTAGGAAACGCCACAGCTGCCACCCCAATGCTTGCCACATAGTTCACACTATAAACCAGACTTAAAGTGGACTCCAGGTCAGACTCCTAAAAACCTCGACAGTCCTCTCGTTTCCTCAGGGCTCATTTGCCACAGACTCGCCAAACACGTGACACCTCTGCCTCCAGGCACCCAGCATGTCATCGGCGCTGGCTCACCAGCCATGCCACGCAACGTTCTCTCACCCACTCACAACACCGCAAGACACATTTGCCTGGACCAAAACTGTCATTTCATGTGGACACACAACCAAGAAGGACAGTCCTGTGAAGAACTGGAATCAGTTCAGTTTCTCCCCCGACTCAGGAAGGCAAGCCAGTTCTGTTTCTTCTCTGGCAACACTGTCCCCTCATCCTCCCAGCGGCTGATAAGCCACCGTTTGCTCCAAAATCCATCGACCCCTTTCAACAGACCTGGAGGCATCTCTAAGGCTACCTAGCCCAAAGCTGAGCACAACCCCTGCAACAGAACAAGAGCGTTAGAGCTGGCCGTGGCCGGGCCCCTGGAGACTGTCAGAAAGGATGGTTAGACTTACTGGTCCGCTGAAGCCAGCCAGCTGCGTGATCATCAGGCACACGATGGACAGGACGAGCCTGGTGCGGCAGAAGATCCACACAACCCTTCGCAGGGAAGCAGCGTCTGGCCCCACTTCATTCAGCTCTTCTTGCCACAGTCTCTCTAGTCTTAACAAGGGCACATGTCCTCGTTACACTCTCCCCAGGGGAAAAGGCACACCTAGCTTCCCTCCTGCCATCACTGTTTGTCTCCAGGCTTTGTCAACACTCACACAAGTCTCTCCTTTAAAATTGTGTACATAATCTTCACCTTCAGGAAGAAAATACCCTTCCAGGGTAGCTACAGATTTACCCTGTACAGGGAGCCTCTCAGGATACAGAAAATGATATGAGTGAAAGCCTTTCCTTCCACCCAGAAAAGTCACCCCTGAATGAAATGTATAAGAACTCCCTTTCTCAAGGGTCCCCAACCCTTTCTGAAGGTTCCTGTGGTAAAATGTAAAGTTGTAAACTAAGTTTTAATCATGACAATCAGCTACCACAAAAATGTACTCTGTCACAAGGCAGCAACATAATCTCCCTGCAGACTCAGGAAGAGAAGCGGGGCTGAGAGAGAGAGAGAAAGCCCGTGGTTAAAATAGGATCAAAGGTGAAATAGGAGTAAAGCAAAAGAGCAAAGAGAAAGAGTCATCCCCAGGCCACCCTCCCTCCACAGAACAGCATAGCTCTTCACAGGACACAGAGCTGTAGGCTTCACACTCCTAGCTCAGGCACTACCCACCCAGCACTGGGAGACCAGGGTGGACCAGAGACGCCTACCTTCTGCAGTTCACGTCGGAGGACTCGTGCTTGGACAAAGACCACACGTCCTCCATTAAGAGCTCCCCCTTCTTGTGGGCCATGTGGGCCAGAGGAGAAAGCCATGAAAAAGTCATGCAGGAGAAGAGCCCAGCATTGTCCACTGGGTGCTGGTGTCTAAGGAGAGAAAATCGAAATCACAAAACTGTCAACACACACTGAGAGACTGCCAGTATTTAAAATACACTGAGTAGGCCGGGCGCGGTGGCTCACGCCTGTAATCCTAGCTCTCTGGGAGGCCGAGGCGGGCGGATTGTTTGAGCTCAGGAGTTCGAGACCAGCCTGAGCAAGAGCGAGACCCCGTCTCTACTAAAAATAGAAAGAAATTAATTGGACAACTAAAAATATATAGAAAAAAAAAAAAATTAGCCGGGCATGGTGGCGCATGCCTGTAGTCCCAGCTACTCGGGAGGCTGAGGCTGGAGGATCGCTTGAGCCCAGGAGTTTGAGGTTGCTGTGAGCTAGGCTAACGCCACGGCACTCACTCTAGCCAGGGCAACAGAGTGAGACTCTGTCTCCAAAAAAAAAAAATAAATAAAAAAAATAAAAAAATAAAATAAAATACACTGAGTAAACCAACATGGTGGCTCACGCCTATAATTCCAGGGCTTTTGGAAGCCAAGGCGGGAGGATCACTTGAGGCCAGGAGTTTGAGACCAGCCTGAGCAACATAGCAAGATCCTATCTCTACAAAAATAGAAAAATTAGCCAGGTGTGGTGGTGTATGCCTATAGTTCCAGCTACTCAGGAGGCTGAGGCAGGAGGATTGCTTGAGCCCAGGAGTTTGAGGTTGCAGTGAGCTATGATGATGCCATTGCACTCTAGCCCAGGCAACCTATCGAGACTGTATCTCTACAAAAAAATAGAAAAATCAGCTGGGTATGGTGGTGTGTGCCTGTAGCCCCAACTACTCAGGAGGCTGAGGCAGGAAGCTCACTTGAGCCCAGGAGTTCGAGGTTGCTGTGAGCTGGACTGACACCACTGCACTCTAGCCCAGGCAACAGAACGAGACTCTGTCTCAAAAACAAAAAACAGAAAACACTGCGTAGCAAAGAGAAGTCTCCCCAGCTGGTCTAATCTTAGCCTGAACTTTCAAAAATGCTTTTGATGCTTCCCTGACGAGTCATTAACCAGCAGGGCCTCTTACTTGGAAGTGGTCCGGATGGGCTTCAGAGCACTCAAGCCATGATGGTACTTTCCCTTGGGATGTTCCTCATCCAGAATTCTGAGCTGAGAATGCATAGAGACATCCAGAGAAAGGCCCTCCGCTCGGGCTGCTGTTTCCAAGGCATCTTGGCATTCCAACTGTTCCAACAGACAGGAAGGGAGGCAAGAGCACAGTTAATAGACAGGTGAGAGACAAATCTAACTGATGGTAGATGAAGCAAACCAACTTCATCTTCACTGAGAAATCCCAAGGGATAGGAGGTTCAATACTAACTTTGTATGGTATCAACCCACTAAAGAACATTCAGCTAGATATTTAAAAATTTTTAACAGATTTTTCTTTTTTGAACACCTTTAGGTTTACAGAAAAACTGAAGAGAGTACAGAGCATTCCCATATACCTCCTCACCTCCCCCATCTGCTCCCCATCCATTTTTCTTATTATGAACATCTTCCATTAGTGTGGTACATTGGTTACAATTGATGTGCCAATGCTGATTCATTAAGTAAAGTCCCCAGGTTATATCACAGTTTACTCTTTGTGTTTGTACATTTTAAAATTTATATTTTTATCACCAAATATTTTATCTTCTGTTTCTCAAGATGAGAAACAGAAGCCAATTACTGAGAGTCAATTACTTCCCTATTAACTGCAAATTCTACTGCTCATTTTCTGTGACAAAAACTTCACAATCAGCCCCAATTAAACAGCCCCGTCATGCAGTAAGAGCCTCCTGTATCTCTCTCTTCTCGGCAACAGGGAGAACAGAACATGGGTTCTCAGCCTGGCCGCATAGCTAAAGAGCTCCAATCCGCCTTTCCTATAGCACAAAGCAGAGGACCTCGTGAGTGGAAATATCATTACATATTATTTACTATAAAGCTTATAAATGTTAATTAATTAGATTAACAAAAGTACAAGTAATTCAAGGTCTGACTGTGGCAGAAGAGGGTGGGCCAAGAATCTGAACACATCTATCCCATTTACTGGAAAAGTGCTCACAAAATAACCCTAAAGGTAACTCAAAGTTTATGCTTTCCTGTTGCAGAAGGAGAAGCTTCAATTTCCTCAATCTCCTCATCTTCCTTTTCCCTCTGAGCAGTGAAACTCGCATCATCACGAATATTTCCAGCAATTATTGCGAAATACTCACAAAGAATAGATCCCCAAATCGAGAAAAAGTTAGGTGGTACGGCAACAACGCACCACATCTTACACAAACCAGAGTCTATTTTTACACACCACCTCTTTCCCACAAAGAACAGAGGCCACTCAAATAGTAGCAGAACGGAAAGGGTAGCATCTGTGCACGGCCATCACCTGGATGCGAAAGCAGATCAAATACCACGGCTTCAGTTCACAGTTGCATATTTTCAGATAAGATAACTGCTTGGTATCAGGAAAGTTTACAGCCCTGGAATGTACACTTGTTTGTGAAAAGCAAGATAGACCAGGTTTCAAGAGAATAAGCACACAACATGACAAATGAGTCAACAAGAAGAAAAGGAGTCAGTCTTATGAGGTGCACAAGAAAAAGATACACTCTTTACGTATAAGGCGAACACTTAATTTAGTGTTTGGAGACTACGGCACTTAGTAATGAATTGAGGACTGCTGAGATTCAAGGACACGACAAAGGGTTTTTTTCTTACCTTTAAGCTGCATGTAATCACAAAGGGAAGAAAAAAAAACTATTGGGTTGAGAGAGAAGAAAGATACACTAAAAATACAAGCACACGTACTATAAGTGAGTAGGAACTTGGAATCTGTACAAAGTAGGTACAGAATGTTACAAGGACTTTATTTGGATATCCTTATTTGGATATCCAAAGCTTCAGAAGATAAAAGATTAAAATACCACCTCAGGTACACATTGGGTATCTGCCAAAATGGATTATGTACTGGGCCATAAAGCAAACTGTGATAAGTCTCAAAAGAATGACATCATAGTGTATGGGCTCTGACCACTTTGGAATTTAATTCGAATTCAGTAACAAGAAAATCTCCAAATATTCAGAAGTTACGCAATAAAATTCTAAATAATTTTAAAAAGACATCAAGTGGAAATTAGAAAATATTTTGAGCTAAACAGTAACAAACTGCAATACATCAAAATTTCTGAGATGCAGGTAAAGCAGAGCATAGAGTGAAATTGTGATTGCTTTAAAAGTGTATGTAAGTAAAAAAGACAGAAAAATCAATGCTTTAAGTTAGGGGTTGACAAACATTCTCTGCAAAGGGCCAGACTGTAAATATTTTAGGCTTTGGGAGCCAAGAAACAAAATCAAGGATATTCTGTAGGTACTTCTATTACGAGAGAAAACAAATTTCCACAAAAGGGTTATTGACAAAATTCAAATTGTAATAGAGTACAATTTTTTATAACACAGGTCTGTTCACAAGAAGAATGTAATTCTTTTGTGGAGGAATAACATTTCACTTAACTGGGGTTTAAAATAGTTTTCCCTTTCATCAAAATCGATTGCAAATCTTCATCTGTTAATGCTGATATGTAATGAGATTTTACAATTTCATCTCTGAAAATGTCTTCACAAAGATAGGTACTGCCAAATACTGAAATCAATCCATGAGTATATGATTTTAATTGAGCACATTTATCTCTTGGAAGGCATTATAGAATTCTATTAGATTTTTCTCTTGACATTTGCCTTTATCATGTCATTATATCGCTGATGAATCATTTCCAATTTAAAGTTGTGTGGAAGCTACTAAATGGCACAGTTAAATGGATTTTTTTTTTTTTTTTT